>NC_084566.2:6836624-6866624 GCF_033978685.3 Nerophis lumbriciformis
TTCAAATGCCTATTCTTGGTGTTGGGTTTTATCAAATAAATTATCCCAAAAAATGCGACTTATACTACAGTGCTACTTATATATGTTTTTTTCCTTCTTTATTATGCATTTTTGGCCGGTGCGACTTATACTCCGGAGCGACTTATACTCCGAAAAATACTGTACTGTAAATGGAAAAACAGTCTCATGTGTTTTTTTAACAGTAGAATTATAGTAACAAAGGTGCCATTTTTTTTCAAATGTAAAATCTACAGATGTTATTTTTACGGTGTATTACTGTACATGGAAGAACGGGGACCACAGTTTTTCTATGATAAAATTCTCCAGACTGAGCTGCCATTTCTGTAGTGTCCAATTTGATGAATAACTTGCTGTGAAATCATAAGTCAAGCAGATATTTAAATTGTAACAAAAATGTTTGAATGTAAGATAGGATAATATTTGTTGCATTTTAGATATTATAGTATAAAATATTTTCAATTGCATGCAGTACATGTATTTTTTTCCCTCAAAATGGAAAATACGAATACATTTATTTTGTAAGAAAGATTCAATATTTTATTGATGCGTATCTTTGCCCAGGCTTTCAAGGGCCATTAAGGGATGTGGTGGGCCACATGTGGGCCCTGGGCCTTCAGTTTGACACCTGTGGTGCAGCGTGTCTCGTTTCTACAAAAGGTGAACTAAATAGAAGAAAACTCACTATGTTGCAAAACTACATCTTATTTGTTCAACCATGTTATGAAATATATTGTTGGAATACAAAATGACTAATTCAATATTAAAATAAAATAAAATAATAAAAAGTAGTATAAAAATAAACACTGTGTTTTACGGACTGTCAACGGCTACTTTTTTTCTACGATTTCAACTCTGTGGATTAAAGAATGGTGAGACTAATTTATGTGATTTTCTTTGCTAACAGCCATAACGTGTTATATTCAACAAATAGTTTTCATAGAACACCGTGAATTGATTAACGTGGACTTAAACAAGTTGAAAAACGTATTCGTGTGTTACCATTTAGTGGTCAATTGTACGGAATATGTACTGTACTGTGCAATCTACTAATAAAAGTTCCAATCAATCAATCAAAAACCGGCAAAGTTGGTGTTATTTTTTTATGCTATGGCGCCATCTTTTGGACGATTTTGGCCCCTGCAGGTGCCGCAGGTCAAAAATGTACTTCCTGTTTCCTGCCTTGAGCCGCAAGAAAAACCGTCCATAGCGTTTCTGCTCGAAAGGATTCTTCACTCATCACCCTAAGCAACGTTTGTAAGTTTTACAATAAAACTAAAACAATTCATACTTACTAAACTGTCCCACGTGTGATGTCTGTAATCAAGCTAGCATTGTTAGCATTAGCTAATATGCTAACACTCTTTCAAGTGTGTGTGTTAGTTGTATTAACTTTGTATTGTTGCAGTTTTGTAAATTCTCCAAAACATCAGCGTGGAGTTATGGAGTCTGTTTAGCTGATTGGAGAGTTAGCTTCCGCAGCTAGTGGGTCCATGACGATGACTTCTGTTTTGTTTGATCAGCCATTTTACTGCCGTGTTACAGGCACCGTTTGGAAACAATTAACAATTAACATTTACAAAATATTTAATATGTAAATATGTAAATAACTAATTTCACAAAATATATATCAGTGGCTAATACCGTATTTTTCGGAGTATAAGTCGCTCCGGAGTATAAGTCGCACCGGCCGAAAATGCATAATAAAGAAGGAAAAAAAACATATATAAGTCGCACTGGAGTATAAGTCGCATTTTTTGGGGAAATGTATTTGATAAAACCCAACACCATGAATATACATTTGAAAGGCAATTTAAAATAAATAAAGAATAGTGAACAACAGGCTGAATAAGTGTGCGTTATATGAGGCATAAATAACCAACTGAGAACGTGCCTGGTATGTTAACGTAACATATTATGGTAAGAGTCATTCAAATAACTATAACATATAGAACATGCTATACGTTTACCAAACAATCTGTCACTCCTGATCGCTAAATCCCATGAAATCTTATACGTCTAGTCTCTTACGTGAATGAGCTAAATAATATTATTTGATATTTTACGGTAATGTGTTAATCATTTCACACATAAGTCGCTCCTGAGTATAAGTCGCACCCCCCGGCCAAACTATGAAAAAAACTGCGACTTATAGTCCGAAAAATACGGCATATGGAAAAATATTTTTTTCTTCAAAAAATTTGTGAGTGTGGCTTATACGTGCTTTAGAGTCCGGAAAATACGGTATATCTTATTGTTGCACCTCAATGCTGCTCCAGATTGATGTCCATCTTCGGTCTCCTCATCTCCATCGCAACCCCTGATAAAAGATAAAATACAGTTTAATGAAACAACTAATAGGACAAACAGAGTTAACGATGTTGGGTTTTTTTTCATTGGAAAAACTCTGACATTTGCTGGACTGCAAACGCTCCACCGTCCCTTATAAGGTCGCAGCTGGACTTTTTATTTTGGGGATGATGGAAAATAGGGAAATGGGACCAGCGCGCAGCATAAACATTCCCTGGTCCAGACTGTGATTACTCCCACAGATAGATGGTCAGACCTCCTCCCCTCCCTTCCCCTGCTGTACATACATTCCCTTTTCTAGGCACACTTGGAGGGCAGCGGGGGGAGGAGGAGGGCTTGGTCTCCCTGTGCTCTGGCTCAACAAGTCCATATTAAGAAGAAAGACATGCTCTCACACTCGCGCGCACACACGCACGCACACACATGCACACACACACACACACACACACACACACAGTGTCACAGTAGGCCATGTTCCCAGGAAGTGCGACCCACATTTAAGCAACAAACACATGTGCCCTCTCCCAGCCTCGTCATGCAACTATTGCTTCTTGCAAGTCCCACCAAACATTTCACTGCTACTTCACATTCAAACACCAATTTAGTACTGAACACCTTTGTTGTTTTCGTAGTACTTGGACTATGTCAGGTCTATGAATTGATTAACGTGGACCCCGACTTAAACAAGTTGAAAAACTTACTGGGGTGTTACCATTTAGTGGTCAATTGTACGGAATATGTACTGTACTGTGCAATCTACTAATAAAAGTCTCAATCAAATCAAATTTGTTGTTTTGCCCTTCCAATGGTTTTGAAATGAATCAGCCAATAAGGAAATCAGCACTCGATTCACTTATAGACTTTCAACTTTAATTTGACATGCAGGCTAAATAAACAAAATAAAAAACTGTCATTATCCAAATTCTACTGGACCTTACTTGAATATAAACACACATCACACAATTAAAGTTGGATTTATTTTCCATTCTTATTCGTATTTCAGCCACTCAATACCAAACAAAACCAATGGCTACAACATGAAAATAAATGGTGAATTAAAAAGTATAGACTTACTCACACAAATACATGCGCTTTTCCACTCAGAAGACTTTTAAAGCCATATTTCTATTTCATAACATACAAACATTTTTTAATTGCCTTTGTTCCACTGTCAAGTTTGTTGCATGAACCAACATCCATCCATCCATTTTCTACCGCTTGTCCCTTTCGGGGTTGCGGGGGGTGCTGGAGCCTATCTCAGCTGCATTCGGGCGGAAGGCGGGGTACACCCTGGACAAGTCGCCACCTCATCGCAGGGCCAACACAGATAGACAGACAACATTCACACTCACATTCACACACTAGGGTCAATTTTAGTGTTGCCAATCAACCTATCCCCAGGTGCACATTTTTGATTGAAACGCTTTTTTTCCATTGTCACTCTTCCAAAAATAGATTCATTAAAAATTTTAGTTCCCTCTCGGTCTCTCAACTGTGGTACGTGTGTACGCCAAAGAATCACTTGATTCAATATTTAAACACAGTGTTACTGTTCAAACTATGTGTAATGTTACAGTGGCCAAAAAATATTAAATGTACTTGTTAAATAAAACCTCTGCTTTGTTTTTAATGAATACTTAGGCCTACCGCGCTATTGGGTCATTATGGTGTTACTTGGAGAGCCAAGTGTTTTCTGAGGTGATACTTTAACCACGTTACTAGGTTATACTTACTTTCTCTTTTTACAAATATGTTTAGATATGTTCCATTGTCACTCTTCCAAAACTAGATTTATTAAAAATCTTAGTTCCCTCTCGGACTCGCAACTGTGGTACGTGTGTACGCCAAAGAATCACTTGATTCAATATTTAAACACAGTGTTACTGTTCAAACTACCGTATTTTTCGGAGTATAAGTCGCACCGGAGTATAAGTCGCACCTGCCGAAAATGCATAATAAAAAGGGAAAAAAACATATATAAGTTGCACTGGAGCTAACCAAACTATAAAAAAAAACGCGACTTATAGTCCGAAAAATACGGTATGTGTAATGTTACAGTGGCCAAAAAAGATTAAATGTACTTGTTAAATAAAACCTCTGCTTTGTTTTTAATGAATACTTAGGTCTATTGTGTCATTATGGTGTTACTTGGAGAGCCAAGTGTTTTCTGAGGTGGTACTTTAACCACGTTACTAGGTTATGCTTACTTTCTCTTTTTACAAATATGTTTAGAATGTTGTTTACCGTATTTTTCGGACTATAAGTTGCCCTGGAGTATAAGTCGCACCGGCCGAAAATGCCTAATAAAGAAGGAAAAAAAACATATATAAGTCGCACTGTGAGTATAAGTCGCATTTTTTGGGGAAATGTATTTGATAAAACCCAACACCAAGAATAGACATTTGAAAGGCAATTTAAAATAAATAAAGAATAGTGAACAACAGGCTGAATAAGTGTACGTTATATGACGCATAAATAACCAACTGGGAACGTGCCTGGTATGTTAACGTAACATATTATGGTAAGAGTCATTCAAATAACTATAACATATAGAACATGCTATACGTTTACCAAACAATCTGTCACTCCTAATCGCTAAATCCCATGAAATCTTATACGACTAGTCTCTTACGTGAATGAGCTAAATCATATTATTTGATATTTTACGGTAATGTGTTAATAATTTCACACATAAGTCGTTCCTGAGTATAAGTCGCACCCCCGGCCAAATTATGAAAAAAACTGCGACTTATAGTCGGAAAAATACGGTAATAGAATTTGTATGTGCTTTGTACATGATTTCTAAGATATTGTACTCTAACATTAAATATCAGTAGGTTTAACTGTTCAGATCTTCTTATTTAACAAGGATCATAGAAATATGTGGGCCATAAGAAAAGATCTGATGCAGAGGGAAGAGAGAATAGTTGCAATCGTCCTTCAGACATGGTACTGTAACTTTACAGTACACAGTATACGACAACAACACAGTATTCTTAAAACATCACCAGCATTGCAGCTTAAGGTTGCCACAAACTATGTCATGATATGTGGACACAATAAATGATAAATGTGTTTTACTTGTATAGCGCTTTTCTACCTTCAAGGTACTCAAAGCGCTTTGACACTACTTCCACATTTACCCATTCACACACACATTCACACACTGATGGAGGGAGCTGCCATGCAAGGCGCTAACCAGCACCCATCAGGAGCAAGGGTGAAGTGTCTTGCTCAGGACACAACGGACATGACAATGTTGGTACTAGGTGGGGATTGAACCAGGGACCCTCGGGTCACGCACGGCCACTCTTCCACTGCGCCACGCCGACTTTTGTGTGTTTGTCTGTGGTTGTGTGTGCATGTGTGTGTGTGTGTGTGTGTGTGTGTGCGTGTGTGTGTGTGTGCGTGTGTGTTTAGACAGGCTATGATAACAGCCAGAGAGCTATCTCTTCTGTGAAGCTAAACATTTCCTTATATGGTCATATCCCCCTCCCAGTTCAGTAAATCACACACAGGAAACCCACTCCATTTGACTTTATCTGCTTGTTCTACAAAGTGTCCATCCGACAGACACACGCACGCACACGCACACACACACACACACACACGCACACACGCAGTAAAAAAGTATGAAAAAATACTGTATGAGAAAAAGAGAGACACTTTAATCTGATGGAGTTACTTTAAAAGTCAAAGTTTCCATTTTTGGAAACTGAGGAAAACAATGAAGGCGAAAGCATAAAAATAATGACAAGAAGGTTTAAGATAAAAACTGGTATTGGGTGGTCGCTAAAAGTGAGACATGAAATGAGACACTCCTGAAAATAATATTTGTCATGAAATAACTTGATGTTTTTTTACTAAATGTGTTTGTTTTTTCCATTTTGACAAACAAAAATATATGTACTGCATGTAATTGCATACCTTTTAAAGTTTAAAAGGTATATTATATATAATAGTATCTAATATTGCAACAAATATTATATTGTCATATTTTCTTTTATGTCAAAATAAAACTAAATACTTAAATATCTGCTTGACTTATGATTGCAAAGCAAGTTATCAATCCGATTGTACACTGTGAAATGAAAATTATTTTACTGTCAATTGAAAATGTTAATTATTTATTATTTAATTATATTAAATTATGGTAAAGTTCTACCAGCCGAGCTGCTAGTTGTTAATGTAAAATCTCTCTTTGTTGTTTTTAC
Organism: Nerophis lumbriciformis; assembly: GCF_033978685.3. NCBI lineage: Eukaryota > Metazoa > Chordata > Actinopteri > Syngnathiformes > Syngnathidae > Nerophis > Nerophis lumbriciformis. Next base: position 6,843,167 of record NC_084566.2, read on the forward strand.
CGTGTATTACTGTAAATGGAAAAACGATAGCAATTGGCAGTTCGGTTGCAATAGTTCAAATAAACAGTAGTACAGTTTTTCTATTTACAGTAGTAATATGTTGTAACAAATAAACACAGTACAATTTACAGTAATATTCTGTGACCAAGCTGCCATTTTTCCGGTAAAAAACAATAGTGGTACTGTTTTTCCATTTACTGGATTACACTGAATTTTTTACAGTAAAATTCGAATGACTGAGTTGGCAGTTTTTACTGTAAAATCTAAAAAAAATAATTTACAGTGTACATAAAACATATATGGAAAAGTCAAATGAATAGGCAAATTCATATTTGTTTTGCCCTCGATGTGGCCCCCAACAAAAAACAGTTCAACACTCCTGTATACTGCGATACAGGCTAATCTGTATCTGAACGATACCAATAAATATCCCACCTTTATTTTTGTACAGCAAAAATAATATCATCGATTGATCTTCACTATGACAAAATATTTGTATCAACAACGCACACTTTTATGAAGTAAGTGGAAGAAAAAAAAAGCGATGTATTTGTGGAATTGTGCCACACAGAAAAGAAAGAAAAATTAATACTATGTATCATTGATTTATGAGTCATAAAAGAAAATGGATGGATGGATGGAAAATTGTAAAATGATATTGAAAATATCACGATAACTATTATAATCTGGAAAAAGTCAGATACTTTTGGGGAAGAAGTTGTAATTTAACCAGAGTAAATTTGTAATACTGTGATAATTAATAAATTAAAGATTATTTAGAAAAAAGAAAAAAAAAAAGGTAGTACTTTTACCACAAAATGCTGTACTATTATGAAAGAGTCTCATTTATTTAACAGAAAATTATATCTTAATGGGAAGTTGTAATCTTGTCAAAATAATTAAATCGTTTTTCATAATCACATGTTTTCATAAAACAAATAGGTAATACTGTTTAATAACAATAATATTGATAAGTACAATTTAAAAAAATTAAGTGATTTTTTTTAAAGAAAAAAACTGCTAATTTAGTATGTCATTAAAAAAAGAAGTAAATATTACAACAATAAAACCAGTAACTTTATGAGAATGAAGTATTTTGTGTAGAAAACAAAAGGCTTTTATAGTACAAGAATAAAGTCATAATATTACAAGTTTTCAGATGAAATAGTCAACGTTTTGCTACTTCCAAGTAATATTTAGTGTTGCTGAGAAAGAACGACACAAAGGGGAATGCCCTATTCGCTCGGCTGTGTCAGCAAATAGTGAAATCATACAAACCAACAAGACAGATTTGAAGAGAGAATGATCGATGACATCAATAACTCCACAATTTATCATGCCCAACCTTACAACTTCTAAAATGCTACTTTTTCTATCCTGCCAAATGTCCCACTAAATATAAACGCATTGTCGGGACATGTGACATCGCTCTTCCTCCCATGTGACCGAGGGAATATGCTCTTTAGGTCCCTAAGGAGGACTCATGTGAGGGGGCGTAGTGTGTGTGAGTTGCCTGGCGGGTCATGTGAAAGTCCCGTTAACCCCCCCTCCTACCCCCCCAAGATGTTTGACTGTAAAATAAATAAATATAGCATTTCCTGTTCTCCCCTATTTCTTTAAGACCATGAAATTATGCTGTGAACGTCTTCCCCTCATTTTCTTACATGGAGCGGTGACCTTAATGTGACCTATTGTGTGTGTGGGTGTGTGCGTAGGGGTGTGTGTGTGAGTGTGTGCGCGTGTGTGTGCATGTGTGTGTGTGTGTCTCACCTCTGCGGCCTCTCCTGTCATCCATCTGTGTGTGTTGTGAGGACCAGGCAGCGTTCTGAGAGAACACACATGACGACTTGTCACTTGTACACGGTGCAGTGAATGAATGCAAAGATGACGTGTGTGCTGAACATAAGTTCAGATAATGTTGTACTGCTCAGGGCCAAAGCTAAGCTGACACAACCGACTTTGGTCACCAGCCACACACACTCTCACCTGCACACCCACGTGGGGACTTCAAGAAGCTGCAGAAAGGTCATGCAAGCAGTGAAAAATATTTCAATACTAAACATATATTACACCTGGCTCCTAATGTGATATACATATATATATATACTGTATATAACTGTTTTTTAAATTGGATGGTATTCGATTGTGCAAATAGTAAACAACTCACAAAATCAACGTTCACTTGTTAATACTTTATTCTAACTGTCAAATATGCATGAAGTATTACATCAAGCATCTGATGCAGTTGTTTCACTTTTTTTAATTCATACATGTCTCATAACGCCTGCTAAATGGGGTCAAATATATTTGGCAACATTGTGTTTACCTCTCTGACAGTCCAAATGAGACATGCAAAATACTGTGATGTCATTTCATATTTTCTGACTGACATTCTCAAGTATCAGTGTAATAATGACCAGTACTGTACACATGCATGTGCATTTTGCTACGTTTGTCTGCTCAATAATTACTGTAACAAAATAAGCTCCTGCGGGTGATCATTAATGTTTATTTTAGTGCTGTCAAATGATGGCATTTATTTTTTGAATAGGACGAATCACACTTTTGAAACTGGATGAATCATTTATGATCACAGGTTATTACTCTCTTGCATGATTTAAATCAACTTTAAAAAAAAAAAAAAAAAAGACTCCAAGATTTGGACACAAAAAGAAGCGGTCAAAACGCATTTTGTAATTAATCTGCATATGATTAATTCAATCATTTTTTTTGGCATTAATCACACGAGTTAACTCATTATTTTTGGCATCCCTAGTTGATTTATTTTTAATTGCAGTTTGCACATTTTGCATCACACTGACCCTTAATCAACCGATTAATTGACTTTAAAAGTGCACTAAAATGTTTGTAGTAGTGTGTGATGAGTGTATTCATTCACAAATCAATCCATCCATCTTCTATACCGCTTGTCCGTGTTAGGGTGATGGGCACACTGGAGCCTACCCCAGCTGACTTTAAGGGTGAGAGGCAGGGTGCAACAGAGAGAAACATGTACAAACTTTAACTGAGAGATTCAAACCCTCACACTCCTAACTGCTAAGCCACTGTATGTCCACTATTCACCAACTAATCTGCATAAATCACACAACAAATGTTGACTTCCTGCAGGACTGTCGTGTGGTGCCTGTGATCAAGGTAAAGCCACCTGTTGACCCCAAAGAACAGTTTGTGTGGTCATACCTGAGCGGGAGACGCCATGTCGTGTATGAGAGGAGGTCTTCGCTGCGGATCTCCAGAACACTAACTATCGTCATCACATGGACCCCTCTGTTCTCCTTATGAAGCGGATGGACTTCCAAGAGCCGCATTCCTCCGATACCTTGTATGGGAGACCGGAGGGCGGGGCCTTGGGCGGGAATGACTGATGGGGCAGATGTCAGCAGACCCGACTGGTGACCTGTCGAGTCTGTCTGGGAAAGACTGGGAATGACACGGAGTTAAAACAGAGAAGGGGGAGGGGGATGGGAAGAGGATGTGAGGGGCAGAGATGAAAATCTGGGAGGAAAGTAAGAAACGAAGGAGTGTTTGTGAAAGGCATATATTCCCTCCCTTAGAAAAAAAAAAAGTGTTTGACATATTTTATGTTTCTTCTAAATTTGGGCTTTTCTGCTCAGGCAGTGGAAAGCTCTCACATAACATGTGGAAGTCATTACACAGGGAGAAGGAAAAGGGTCATTATTTAGAGTATCAAAGCACACACACACACACACACACACACACACACACACACACTGTACCCTGTTCGCCATACAGAGTGCATGTCTGGGCCTGCAAGTACATTGTTCCTATGGAGGTTGTCCTATGTTGACATTTGGCAGTGACATTGTCTGTCAATACATTACAGCAGTGGTCCCCAACGATTGGTACCGGGCCGCACAAGAAAAAAAATAAATAAATGAAATTAAAAAAATGTTTTAAATTGTTTTTTTTATTAAATCAACTTAAAAGACACAGTATATACATTATATATCAATATAGATCAATACAGTCTGCAGAGATACAGTCCGTAAGCACACATGATTGTATTTCTTTATGACATAAAAATAAATAAATACCATAAGCACCCCCCAGCCCCTAGGCCAAATCCAGCCCGGGAATGACACTATACCAGACCCCGGGTTCAGTTTAAACTTGGGAGAAAAAACAATTTTGCAGCAAATTCCTCAAAAAAAAGAAGAAGAGTGTTCCTGTTGTTTAGAAGAACTTGGACCAGTGTAAACACATGGGCAGATCTTTGCGTTTATATTTGGACCTTGCCCGCATGCAGAACACTGAAGTCATAACCGTACTTGCCAACCCTCCCGACTTTTCCGGGAGACTCACGAATTTCAGTGCCCCTCCCGTAAATCTCCCGGGGCAACCATTCTCCCGAATATCTCCCGATTTTCACCCAGACAACAATATTGAGGCCGTGCCGTGATGGCACTGCCTTTAGCGTCCTCTACAACCTCTACAATCCATACAAACAGCGTGCCGGCCCAGTCACATGTGACTGCAAGACATACTTGATCAACAGCCATACAGGTCACACTGAGGGTGGCCGTACAAACAACTTTAACACTGTTACAAATATGTGCCACACTGTCAACCCACACCAAACAAGAATGACAAACACATTTCGGGAGAACATCCGCACCGTAACACAACATAAACACAACAGAACAAATACCCAGAATCCCTTGCAGCCATAACTCTTCCGGGACGCTACGATATACCCACCCACCCCCCATCTCCCAAATTTGGAGGTCTCAAGGTTGGCAAGTATGGTCATAATGTGTCATTTGCATAACTGAGGCGTTCCTCAAGGCACACCTTTAAGTCCTCTTAAGTTTTTCACAATGTGATTTATGTAGCTCAGGTTACTTCAGATTAGGGTTCTACAGTATACCGGTATTAGTATAGTACCGCGATACTAATGAATCATATTTGGTACTATACCGCCTCTGAAAAATATCGGTCCGCCACCTGACATCCACTGTAATGATACCAAGTACAGTAGTGTATCTAGTCGATACTACTATAATTACGTAGATATTTTTTTGGCATCACAACATCGTCTTTCGTTTTTTTTAAATGTATATTATGTTTATAAACTCAGGAAATATGTCCCTGGACATATAAGAACTTTGAATATGACCAATGTATGATCCTGTAACGACTTGGTATCGGATTGATACCCAAATTTGTGGTATCATCCAAAACTAATGTAAAGTATCAAACAACAGAAGAATAAGTGATTATTGCATTTTAACAGAAGTGTAGATAGAACATGTTAAAAGAGAAAGTAAGCAGATATTAACAGTAAATTAACAAGTAGATTAATAATACATTTTTATGGTTTGTCCCTCCTAATGTTGAGAAAATAATAGAATGGAAAATGACACAATATGTTACTGCATACGTCAGCAGCTAAATTAGGAGCCTTTGTTTGTTTACTTACTACTAAAAGACAAGTTGTCTAGTATGTTCACTATTTTATTTAAGGACAAACTTGCAATAAGAAACATATGTTTAATGTACCCTAAGATTTTTTGTTTAAATAAAGCCAATAATGCAATTTGTTGTGGTCCCCTTTATTTAGAAAAGTACCGAAAAGTATTGAAATAATTTTGGTACCGCTACTGGTACCAAAATGTTGGTATCGGGACAACATTACTTCAGATGCAGTCATTTGTTCAACTTCTTTAGTTCTACTAGTAATGTTCCTTAAAGCTGATGTACTTGAATCTTGTGTCACCAGGCAGAATTCAAACTGTAAATCCCGCCCCCGACTCTGCACACCTGGCTGATAGTCCCTCCCAGTCTCCTCCTCTCTAGAAGTGCCAGAAATGGCGCACCAGAGCAGTACGTGCACACACATAGGATGTTGATAGTCTGAAGTTGCATCAAAGAATCCCTTGGTTCGTATTTTGTTGCAGACTATCAGTAACACACGTCGACACGCAAAAGAGTACAGACAAAATAAAGAAAAATGGAACATTCGATTACCTGTCGAGAAGGAAAACAGACACCAAAGTTAGTCCAAAACTGGCCCACAATGCCCTCCATCTTGAATAGGCCAGAACAATCTTTTTTTTAGTTTTGGCTCATCTTTGGTTTTTTAGACGCACAGCATCGTTGTTTTATTCCTCTGATTTCCACTTTTGTTTTTGTTTTTTAGCAGTATATGCTGGTATTGCAATCTTTTCACACTCCAGAAAGTCAATGTTCAAAAACAAGAAAAAAATAAAATAAAATTAGGGATATTTTATTTGAACTAAGCAAAATTATCTGCCAATAGAACAAGAAAATTCGGCTTGTCAAGACTTACCAAAACAAGTAAAATAAAATTAGCTAACCTCAATTAACCCAAAAATACCTTAAAATAAGTATATTCTCACTAATAACAAGTGCACTTTTCTTGGTAGAAAAAAAAGAGGCCTTTTTGCTCAATATGTTGAAAAATATTCTTAAATTAAGTAAATGCTAGTGCCATTATCTTGACATAATGGTATGCGCTCGGCATCATGATTTTTTTTTACATGCTTGAAGTAAAATGGTAAATGGTAAATGGGCTATACTTGTATAGCGCTTTTCTACCTTTTTTTTAAGGAACTCAAAGCGCTTTGACACTATTTCCACATTCACCCATTCACACACACACATTCACACACTGATGGCGGGAGCTGCCATGCACGGCGCTAAGCAGGCCCATCAGGAGCAAGGGTGAAGTGTCTTGCTCAAGGACACAACGGACGTGACTAGGATGGTAGAAGGTGGGGACTGAACCAGGAACCCTCGGATTGCTGGCACGGCCACTCTCCCAACTTCGTCACGCCGTAAGAAATTATTACTTTAAAAAAGTTGTTTTATATTTCTGAGTAGGGATGTCTGATAATATCGGCCAATGCGTTAAAATGTAATATCGGAAATTATTGGTATCGTTTTTTTATTATCAGTATCGTTTTTTAAATTTTATTATTAGTATTTTTTTTATTAAATCAACATACAAAACACAAGATACACTTACAATTAGTGCACCAACCCAAAAAACCTCCCTCCATCATTTACACTCATTCACACTTATTCACACAAAAGGGTTCTTTCTTTCTGTTATTAATATTCTGGTTCCTACATTATATATCAATATATATCAATACAGTCTGCAAGGGATACAGTCCGTAAGCACACATGATTGTGCGTGCTGCTGGTCCACTAATAGTACTAACCTTTAACAGTTAATTTTACTCATTTTCATTAATTACTAGTTTCTATGTAACTGTTTTTATATTGTTTTACTTTCTTTTTTGTTCAAGAAAATGTTTTTAATTTATTTATCTTATTTTATTAATTTTTTTAAAAAGTACCTTATCTTCACCATACATGGTTGTCCAAATTAGGCATAACAATGTGTTAATTCCACGGCTGTATATATCGGTTGATATCGGTATCGGTTGATATCGGTATCGGTAATTAAAGAGTTGGACAATATCGGAATATCGGATATCGGCAAAAAGCCATTATCGGACATCCCTACTTGTGAGTGTTAATGACACAGCTTTGCATCAGTTGATATTCTAGTTTCAAGCATGTTTTACTCAATATAGGTCATAAAATCTCAGCAACAAGCTGTAATATCTTACTGAGATCATTTAGGACCAAAACCCTTAAAACAAGTAAAACACTCTAACTGCTTAGTGAGAAGAATTATCTTATCAGACAGAAAATAAGCAAATATCACCCTTATTTGAGATTTTTTAATCTTACTTAGATTTCAGTTTTTACAGTGCAGGTGGTTGTTCAGCAGCCATGTCTTACTAAAAACAAGTTTGCTATATATCGTGTCAGCCAATGAGGAGGCTCCTTCGTGGGCTCTGCTCACCCCTCCTTTCTCTAAATCCTGTGATTGGATCTGGAGGGGTTGACCGCCAAAAAGATAAATGAGTTTGTCTTCCGGGGTTTTATTTACTAAAATACTTAATTATAAGGCGCAGACACCACGAAGATGAACCATTTTTCCCGAAATGATTACTGTTACAATATATTGTATGATGCTAATATGGTTATTTTTTTTAGATAAAGATTATATCTTAGGTACCCCAGCTTTAAGGTTCTATTTTAGGTTATTTCTTTTTCATCATTTAGGCTATTCAACTGGTGACCCACAAGGTCAGTTCAAAAACCTGTGAGAGACTCACATTTTTGCAGAATGTTTTAAAAACATCAGAGCGCTCCTGGCAAGGATTCAAAACATAAATAAAGTAAAAGCCACAAATAAAATGCTATATTTATATATTATATTTCAACAATGCAATAGGAATATTAGGAACATTATAATTATTATCAACATGATGACTGTTTGTGTATTACTTATGGTTGTCATGATCCCACACCACAGTTTGGACTGAGTTTGTTATGTTCATTTGTTTAGAATCACTTCCTGTCTTGTTTTGTCAGTATTTCCTGTTTGGTCTCTGTGTTTTGAAGCATCTTTGCTTTCTGTTCCTTGTCCTGCCAGGACACCTTTTTTCATCATTGTTAATTAGTTCCATTTACTTTCACCTGGTTCCCTCTCTCAGCGCTGGATCATCATTTTTGGTAGTCTGGTTAGTGTGCTTGTGTTCTGTTCAACTTGGTTCCTGCATTGCTTTCCCTATGCTTCCGGTGCACTTCCCAGCTGCACTATCGCGTTTGCTTTGTCATTAAGTATATTTTCACCTGCACACTGCCTGATGTCTTCAGCATCTTGGGGTCACATCGCAAGCAACGCTCACCAGAACCTTGACAATGGGGGAATCATAACCAAATGAAATCTCCAAAAACTCATCAAATGTAGAAAAAGAAAACTAATAAAAGTAACTTTACGCACATGGCCCTAAGACTTGTTTTGGTTGTTATTTCCTGTGTTCTGGTTTATTGTTACATAAATGATATATATACACAGTACAGGCCAGAAGTTTGGACACACCTGATGGTCCCAACCCCATTGATAAAGCAAGAAATTCCACTAATCAACTCTTGTGAAGTGAAAACCATTTCAGGTGACTACCTCTTGAAGCTCATCAAGAGAATGCCAAGAGTGTGCAAAGCAGTAATCAGAGCAACGGGTGGCTATTTTGAAGAAACTAGAATATAAAACATGTTTTCAGTTATCTTACCTTTTTTTGTTTAGTACATAACTCCACATGTGTTCATTCATAGTGTTGATGCCTTCAGTGAATAATACTCACACCTCTTCTTATTAGCTGTAGAAAATGAAATGTAATATGTACGTGTGTAAAATGGGGCAAGTGCATGTGATGACCAAATGTCTGATATTGCAAAAGGCAGAGCACAGCATCTACTTATAGTGTATGTACCAATCCTGTCCTGCCCATGGTGCAAGTAAACACCAACACTTCATGCACAATTCAAAACGTATTTAAATCCAGTACAAAGCATGATGGGTAATATGCAAAACACTCTCATTTGATCCGTGTTTGATGTTTCTGATTAATTATGAAATGTCAAGGAGCTTGTCAGGGAACTAAACAAGGTAGGAGTCAAACTTTCACATAGTCTTAATATTTATTGTTTTATCGTTTATACTTTATATTGTAGTGTCGTCACGGCCTTATGGGGGTTATTAACTGTTAAAAGCTAAGTGTGTTTGTTCCGTCTGTTAGCTACATTGTGCTTTAATTAATGCTTTAGTGAAATCAAGTGTCTCTGGTCATTTCCTGATTATACTGTAAATCTTACATCTTTTATTTATGTACAAATGACCAGTTTTACATTACAATCAACTCCCTGCTGATTGTCGAGAAAAGGCACCGTTGTGTGTGTAAGTGTGTGTGTATGTGTGTGAGAAGCGGGTGGAGGCTGTAAGTATTGCTGATTTACCCCCAAAATCAGTCTTTATTATAATTATGTTGTACTTTATTTTTACGTTATCGTGTTTGGCAAACGTCTCTCTTCTAATTGATATTAAATTGATATCCGGACTTAAATCATTGGGATCGCCAATCACGTAAGTAAACAGCTGTATAAACCTTATCAGTACAACACGCATAGTTGAGCACACTGAGTTGGAATAAATAATAAGAAAGAAACAGAGGATCTGTGTTAAAATTGTAACTACAAGTTATTGTAACTTTCTTCATACTGTTCTGAAGTTAGCGTAGTGGTTTAGCTATTTCATTGATTTAGATTCTTTAATTACATTGCAGGCATGATATTGCATTACACATCTCATACATTTGTGACATGTCTAAATTAATGATGATATTATGTAGAGATAGCCTGGGCCCGAATAAATTGCAACAGTGGTTCTCAAATGGGGGTACGCGTACCCCTGGGGGTACTTGAAGGTATGCCAAGGGGTACGTGAGATTTTTTTTAAATATTCTAAAAATAGCAACAATTCAAAAATCCTTTATAAATATATTTATTGCATAATACTTCAACAAAGTATGAATGTAAGTTCATAAACTGAACATCAAATCAAGTAGGCTATTCAATTCATTACCATAAACCCAGAGTTTCCCCCATGCCGTGATGGTTTGACCCTCACTAAAATGTCTGTCAAAAAGAAATGCAACAATGCAATATTCAGTGTTGACAGCTAGATTTTTTTGTGGACATGTTCCATAAATATTGATGTTAAAGATTTATTTTTTTGTGAAGAAATGTTTAGAATTAAGTTCATGAATCCAGATGGATGTCATGTCTGTGTGACCATGTTTTGTATTAGTCATGTTTTGTTTTGTTTACTTATTGGACGCTTTAGTTTCTGGCTTTTCACTCCCTTGTCTTGTTTCCATGGTTACCCATTAGTTTCACCTGTTCCACGTTTGGACTCATTGTGCACTCTTGTTTGTCACCATAGCAACCCATTAGTTTTCACCTGTCACGTCACCAGTGTTGGGACTAACGCGTTACTTTGTAACGCGTTACTGTAACGCCGTTACTATCGGCGGTAACTAGTAATCTAACGCGTTATTTTTTATATTCAGTAACTCCGTTACCGTTACTACATGATGTGTTACTGCGTTATTTTGCGTTATTTTTTTATGTAGTATCGGCTAGAAACTGAGAAGATCTGAGTGTTGCAGCGCTGCTGAAGAGGCGACAAAAAAGAGGCGCCCCGCGCGCTGTCTGTGTGTACGTGTGTGTGATTGTATGTGTGTGGGAGGGGGCGTGTCTGTGTCTACTATCAAGACGTCATGGCGAACCCCGAAGCCGAGTTTCTTAAAATGGAGATATTTTCAGTACGTTTCTTTTATCGACCACAAAGAAAAGAACATTTTAGCTGAATGTAAGTTTCAAATATGCTGAAACAGCGACAAAAACAACATGCTTCGACGAAGCTAGTAAAGAGCAGAGGTGGGACCAAGTCATTGTTTTGCAAGTAACAAGTAAGTCTCAAGTCTTTGCCCTCAAGTCCGAGTCAAGTCCCGAGTCAAGACAGGCAAGCCCCGAGTCAAGTCCAAAGTCAAGACTGGAAAGTCTCAAGTCAAGTCCTAAGTCCTGCATTTTGAGTTTCGAGTCCTTTCAAGTCCTTTTAACCACAGACTAATATATTAACACAGATTGTGTATGCTTTTCAAACGCTGTATTTATTTATTAAAACAAGTGCATTTTAAATTGCAGGAAAGAAAATTGTGCTGACATTGCACTTTATAATAGCACTATTAACCAGTCATTTTAAACATTAACTCATTCCTTTACAGAACAAACACATTGAAAAATAAAGTGCAAATGTACTTATTTGTACAAAAGTGTTAACATTGAAAAAACATGACATATACGTGAACATAACAAAAAAGTTGTACTTTTTATATGTCAGGGCCCTATGCTGCATTGCATCTGCAAAAGACCAAATTAGCCAAGAGTCTGTCAGTCATTTGTGCACGATGGGGGCGTAGTATGATGCCACCATGGCTGAAAACTCGCTCCACTGGAGCACTGGAGGCAGGCACTGCCAAGACTCTCATGGCCACTCGGAACAGTGAAGGAAGAGTCTTCATGTTCAATGCCCAGAACAAAAGGGGGGAGAGAGTTGTTTTGGGTTGGTGCACTACTTGTAAGTGTATCTTGTGTTTTTTATGTTGATTTAATTAAAAAAAGAAGAAAAAAAAATTATTTCTTGTGCGGCCCGATACCAATCGATCCACGGACCAGTACCGGGCCGCGGCCCGGTGGTTGGGGACCCCTGAGGTAAACAACCAACAGTATGTCAGAAAGCTAGCTAAAACGGTACACATATTCATAATATAGTATACATTTTAACTGACCTTTATTTTACTATTTTTGTCTTTTTTTAGGTGGCTAAAATACGCGGTGCTGCTGACCGCCGTCTAACGTTACGTGTGATATATTGACTAACGTAACCCTGCTTAAAAAAAATCACTGAACAAAAAGTATGAATAAGGTAGTGAACTGCAACAGATTCCCGTGTTTGCAATAACGTTATAACGTTAGCAGTGAGTTTACAGCCTCACTGATTTAACTACACAGCAAATAAAAGTCACGTTACTTAGCCAATAAACGTTATCTTACATTCAAAACTTACCGTTCTTTGTGCAACTTCAAATGCCGGACGAAGTTGGAAGTTGTTGCCTCTCCATCAGTAATTTTCGAACCGCATGTGTTGCATACTGCAAACCGTTTTGTGTTGACCACCTCGTAATTTTTATACCCAAACAAAATTATTTTAGGTATCATTTTTTGTTCACTGGCGTGTGGTTTGGACATGTCTTCTTCGTTGGTTGTCCTGCAATTTGATTGGATGAATGCTGTGTGATGAAAACAAAGTAGATCTAATTTGATTGGCTGTTGTACTGAGACCACACCAGCTGACACACGCAACGCTGATAGACAAGTACACAATGAAAAATACGGAGCGCTCCCGAATAACTTTTTCATCTTTGGGTTTTGGGGAAAGTAGCAAGTCATGTCAAGTCATGTCAATTCAAAAGGCTCAAGTCCAAGTGAAGTCACAAGTCATTGATGTTAAAGTCTAAGTCGAGTTGCAAGTCTTTTTACATTTTGTCAAGTCGAGTCTAAAGTCATCAAATTCATGACTCGAGTCTGACTCGAGTCCAAGTCATGTGACTCGAGTCCACACCTCTGGTAAAGAGACACACACTTCACCTCCACCTCCAACAGCGGCTGGATTTTAATGAGGCACTGCACACTGAAGGTACACACACTCTGTCAATTCTCTTATATACTCTTTCATTTTAAACTTTTAGAGTGTTTGATTATCACATCACTCTAAATGTTTAGACTATAAAGTTCACAAACCTAAAGAGGGATACTAGTGGGCCAGGCTAATATTTCCTTTTCTCTAAACTAAGTGGGGAAATGTGTAGAGTGTTCTGGGCTTCAGACATGATTTTATTTCAGAATTCCTTGAGAAAACGCCTGGTTAGGCTTTATGTATGTAGTGTGTGCCTTTCTTGTTTTACAGCTATGTTGTTATTATGCTGTTTGTTACTTATGTATGTTAAGTTGCAGCTATTTAAAATAGTTTTGTCAATTTGTTCTGGTCTGAAACAAATTGGCCCTTTAAAACATATCTTTGTCTTTGTGTGTTGTATGTAGAGCACATTGCTTAGCAGAGTTCAGTGATGCAAATGCATGTCAAGTTGATCAACACATTGTATTATTCTCCAGTGCAATAACAGTACTAAAATGAAGGCTAAAAGGGCATTAAATGGGGCCTTAAAAAAAAAAAATATATATATATATATATATATAAGTAACTAAATAGTTACTCTTCACAGTAACGCATTACTTTTTGGTTTAAGTAACTGAGTTAGTAACTGAGTTACTTTTGAAATAAAGTAACTAGTAACTGTAACTAGTTACTGGTTTTCAGTAACTAACCCAACACTGCACGTCACACACCTGTTTCACTTTTTGAGTGACGCACCTGTTTTCGTTAATCATGTCTGTAGTATTTAAGTTCATTGTTTTCAGTTTGTCTTCCTGGTGACATCCCGCATTTATGCTCTTCATACCCCTGTCACACTCTGTTTACCTCTGTGTACTTCATGCCCTGTCCAAGTAAGTTTTTTCGATTCATGCCACAGTTAGCGACTTTTGTTCATGTCCTTAGTTTTTTGCCCACGTGCAAGTATTAGTTTCATTTGTCAAGTTTGTACTTCCGCCTTGTGCACGCCTTTAGTTTGTTCTTTTTGTTATAGTAAAATTAAATATGTCTTCACCTTCACGCCATGTCTGGTCCAAATGTTCATTTGCACCACGGGAGAACAAACCACGCCATAGTCCAAGTCCTGACAATGGATCTCTATTACAATCCCCAAAGAGGGCACATAGATGATTACTTCTATGTGTAGAAATCTTTATTTATAATTGAATCACTTGTTTATTTTTCAACAAGTTTTTAGTTATTTGTATATCTTTTTTTCCCAAATAGTTCAAGAAAGACCACTACAAATGAGCAATATTTTGCACTGGTATACAATTTAATAAATCAGAAACTGATGACATAGTGCTGTATTTTATTTCTTTATCTCTTTTTTTCAACCAAAAATGCTTTGCTCTGATTAGGGGGTACTTGAATTAAAAAAATGTTCAGAGGGGGTACATCACTGAAAAAAGGTTGAGAACCACTAGTCTACAACACTGATCAGGCCCGCGAACAGGTTCAATCCGGCCCGCAAAATGAGTCCTCTACCAGTAAAATTGAGCTGCGTTTTTAAATGAAAGAAACCGCTGCTCTAAATGTTTCCCCTGGATAGTTAGTTAGTGTTAGCAGAGTGGTTCCTTAACTTTTTCCTCAGAATTGAGTGATTCCATAATTTTAGCACTCTCCTTAATCCACCACAATTGATTTTCTTTATTTCTTTTAGTAATAAATTACCGGATGAACACACACAAAAGTGCAGAGAATTCCCAGGTACCGGTAATTAGTACCATATCGATTTAAAATGGAAAAGTAACCATTCTTAAATGTTGGTGTCAATGCTTGTTTTGCAACCAACATTGCAGACCACTAAAGTCAAGTCAATTTCAATAAAAATGGTGTCAATCAATCAACAAGTACTCTGAAGACACGTTCCAATAAAGCAGGTAAAAGGATCTCCATGTATGTAAAGAATACCAGCTGAACCCATTCAACTACTTGATAAGGAAACACTCCTTCTAAGGAAGAAACATCAAACCTATAGGCTGTCAGCAGGACAGACGTCCTTGTCTTTTGTCTGGACATTCATTGTCAACTGCCGCCTCCAATAAGAGGCTCCTTTTTGAATTTCACATTTGTCAAAAGTTCCACCGTGGTGGAGGTCTGCAATTCACTGATTGTGATGTGTGGTATCATCTTTGTTAATGTCTGAAGAAAACTCTATTGAGGCTGATGGCTGATTTTTTTGTAACTTTAGTGCAACATTTAGAAGTCTAAGAAGGTCAAGAAAGTTATGTGTGAGCGAGAGCAGAATAAGCTTCTCTGCGTCTGCTGTCTTTTGTGTCTTAATAAGGTAATGTTTGGACACGCTTCACTGTTTACAGGAGCTTACCAGACGGGGCCATTAGAGATGGCAACCAACCATGGACACTAAAGCACACTAACACACCATGTGTTATTATCCCTCATATGGACACAGGTCCAGCTAAGGTACCCTTGTTTTCACTATTCATCCGTCACATGTTTTTGACTAATCAAAAAGGGATTTTATGGACATCCAAAGGTGTGTAGTGAAGCGTACAAAAGTAGCATGCTCTATAAATGACTTTCCACCCTGGCTGATGCTCAAACTGTAATTACCGGACTACAATACTCGTCATTCAATGACTGTAAATAATGTTAAAATAAGAGTATAAATAAGTTATACTGTTCCATTACCTTTTTTCATACTACTGTCACTACTCAAATACCAAATAACTGTAGACACCTTAATATGTGTTGCTTCCTATATTGTATATACTTACTGTATATACTGTTATACCAGTGGTTCTTAACCTTGTTGGAGGTACCGAACCCCACCAGTTTCATATGCGCATTCACCGAACCCTTCTTTAGTGAAAAATAAAATGTTTTTTTTCAAATTCAAGACAAAGTTATATGTTTTTGGTAACACTTTAGTATGGGGAACATATTCTAAGTAACAAAGACTTAATTTAGAGATATTTGGTTAGGGTTAGGGTTAGAGGGTTAGGGTTATAATAAGGCCATGCCGAATAAGGCATTAATAAGTACTTAATAATGACTAGTTAAGAGCCGATATGCTACTAATTTGCATGTTAATAAGCAACTAATTAATGGTGAATATGTTCCCCATACTAAAGTGTTACCATGTTTTTTTACTGGTGCACAAAATGAACTGTGCATGAACATCGCCTGGTTCAAAGAACAAAACCAACACAGTGCATAAACTCACAACAAATTACACACCTGCAAATCAGTGTGACTTCTGCTGTTGCCGTATCCGTAATACGCCGGTAGGAAGAAGTTTTTATTTACACGATGAGTCGGGTGTGTCTTGACCTCCGCCGAACCCCTGAGCTCGACTCACCGAACCCCTAGGGTTCGATCGAACCCAGGTTAAGAACCACTGTGTTATACTATTTGATATTGCCCTGGTACTGTATTTGACTACTGTACTTCTACTTGTACTGATACTTCTACCATAACTACTGTGACTTATTGTGCAACTTATTGTCTTGTAATTAATGTACATCAGAGCTATTAAATTTTTTGTATTTTTTGTATTTAGTGTATTAGATTCTGCAACTAGTGTTTGGATCCCACTGTACGCAATATCTGAAGAGCATGGAAAAAAGCGTTTCACTGTGGTGTACTCTGCATGTGACGAATAAAACCTTGAACCTTGAACCTTGAAATAAGACATTCTTGCAAGGATGGATGCAGCAGGAGAAGGACAGCGAGAATATAATATATCTGTGATAAATCCCGAAAGTCACCATGGAAACTTTTCAATAAATGTGATGGTAGTCATTCAAATTTGTAAGAAATAAATAGGAAAGGTAATCAAGGAATTCACTTACATTTGTTATTTTTTACTTAACTATATATCAATCATCATTTGCAACTATGTCTGAAATATGCCCATTTTCACTGTATTGTACTAAAATTTAAATTAAAAAAACACAATTGTAAATATTTAACACACTTTATGTTTATTTAGAACTTCAAAATGAAAAGAAAATTAAAATGAAATTACCATAATTTCTGGTCAATAAGAAATTACTTTTTCCCCACACTTTGAACTCTGCGCTTCATACAATGCCGCGACTAATTTATGGATTTTCCGGGTGCACAAGCTTCACATTCCGCCAATAAATTTTGCCTCGTCACATCAGACCAATAAAATTGGTCAACGGTCAGTGGCTCATTTAAATTGTTCACATTAAATCAAGCACACTCAAAATCATTCAGTCAGCCATTTAGAGCTGTATGCACTCACCCTCATCATGGAGAAGACAGGACGAAATGGACAAGACGCAGCCCGAACATAGGATGATCGACCCCGCCATCAAAAAAGACAACAGCCGGGATACGGAATGGAAATCCACCAAGGGGCCCAGAAAGGCCGGACCGCCACGAGCGAAAGAAGCAGGCACAAGCTCAGAAGCGACCTGCCTCAAGACCAAAGTGAAAGCAAAAACAAAACGCCATACGAAGCCACCCAGAGTCCCCTGAACTCCTATCCTAGCGGCCTCAGTGTGGAGAAGGAGAACAAAGATTGCGCTTAATGAATTTATTTGATCAAATTAGATGGGTGTGGCTTATATTTAGGTGTACTCTGTAAATGCTGGTCGGACATACCATACACTAATATATACTGTCACTAATTTTTTGATTTACAGACTTTCCATTTTCTGTCGTGGACTAATGACAGCAGCTTTGCTGTGCATTGGTGACACAGATGTGTGGAATATGTAATCAGTGCTGTTTAAGTTGAGCTCCAGTGATTGCTAATCGCTACATCAGTGTCTATGTTTTCTGCTATCCTATGTGTGTTTTAAAGCAGGGTTTTTCAACCTTTTTAATAATGAATATGCTTTTTAACTAAACTGTCAATAAAAAGTAAGTGCAAATAAAAATACAGCTTCACCACTTTAGTCAAAATTTTTTGCACGAGAAAGGGACAAGCGGTAGAAAATGGATGGATGGATGGATGGATGGAAGACACTTCTCTATGACCTTAGCTCCAGTCTTCTTCTGTTTGTTTGATATAGTCATTACTGCCACAAGTGGTGTAAAAGTGTATTACAAGTGAGGTGCTCATACCACAGCTTAGACACACATATTTTTTGGCAACCCTTTCGGGGGCGAAACTCTGCTTCCAAACATTTTGTCCTTGGCATTCTGGATTGTTTGGACTCTAAACTTTTGCTCCATGCTTACCGTTGCATCCTCGTAAGTGTCATGATCCGTGGTCCGGATCATGTTTTTGTTATGTTCTGTTAGATTTGGACTCTTTTAGTTCCTGTTTGACACCTTAGTTTGTTTTAGTTACTATGGCTACTTATGATTTTCACCTGCCTCTGGTGTTCGGGACGCGCACCTGCTTCTAATCAGGGGACTATTTAAGCCTGCCTTTGCCAGTCAGTCGTGCTGGCGTCATTATTGGTTTCATGCCACAGTTTTGTGTTTGTTCTATGCCATTGTTAATGCTATTAGTTTCATGCCACAGTTTCGTGTTTGTTCTATGCCATAGTTAATGCTATTGGTTTCATGCCACAGTTTCGTGTTTGTTCTATGCCATAGTTAATGCTATTGGTTTCATGCCACAGTTTCGTGTTTGTTATATGCCATAGTTAATGCTAGTTGTTTCATGCCACAGTTTCGTGTTTGTTTCATGCCACAGTTTCGTGAGGTTCATGTCTATAGTTTCATGTCCTAAGTTTTTGCTTTAGCTTCCGCGTGCGATAGGCACGCTTACCTTCGGGTTGTTTTCTGTTTTGTACCTCGTTGAGTGTTTCTTAAAATTAAATCATGTTCCTACCTGCAAGTCCTGTCCGGACTCGTCCGTTTGCATCCTGGGAGAACAAACCTCGCAGCAAGCTGCGACCCCCCCGTCGTGACAGAATGACGCCAGCACGACTGACCTGGAAAGGCAGGCTTGAGTAGTCCTCTGATTAGAAGCAGGTGCGCGTCCCGAACACCAGAGGCAGGTGAAAATCTTAAGTAGCCATGGTAACTAAAACAAACTCAGGTGTCAAACAGGAACTAAAAGAGTCTAAAACTCACAGAATATAACAAAAACATGATCCGGACCAGCTGGCAAATCTTGCTTCATCGTGCCCTTGCAACACAACAGATTGTTATCAATATGCATTACTGATGTCAACAAATATTATCTGATCATATCATTTTGTTAGCCCGCTTTCTTGTCAGCCTTACTGTAAGTACACACCCACATACATTACTACTAAAAAATAGTACAGGGTGATTAAAAAATAATACGGCAAAATTATCACTCCATACTTCAAAAATGAAAAACAATAGAAAATCTGGCTTGAACACATGTGTTGTAACTTTGAGTATTTATTTCATGCTTTTCCACCGCCAGCACGGACAACATCAAGACAATATGAGAAGTCCTCTCAAACGCGCCCCAGGATGTTGCGATCCTCTGTGTTGATTGCTGCTGTTATTCAGCACGTAAGCAGCTAAGCCCGGGACCTTCGATCCCTCAGGCTGTACTGCATCAATAAGCGACATCAGTGTGTAAAGGATATCACCACATGGGCTCAGGAACACTTTAGAAACCCACTGTCAGTAACTACAGTTGGTCGATACATCTGTAAGTGCAAGTTAAAACTCTCCTATGCAAGGTGAAAACCGTTTATCAACAACACCCAGAAACGCCGTCGGCTTTACTGGGCCTGAGCTCATCTAAGATGGACTGATACAAAGTGGAAAAGTGTTCTGTGGTCTGACGAGTCCACATTTCAAATTGTTTTTGGAAACTGTGGACGTCGTGTCCTCCAGACCAAAGAGGAAAAGAACCATCTGGATTGTTATAGGCGCAAAGTTGAAAAGCCAGCATCTGTGATGGTATGGGGGTGTATTAGTGCCCAAGACATGGGTAACTTACACATCTGTAAAGGCACCATTAATGCTGAAAGGTACATACAGGTTTTGGAGCAACATATGTTGCCATCCAAGCAACGTTACCATGGATGCCCCTGCTTATTTCAGCAAGACAATGCCAAGCCACGTGTTACATCAACGTGGCTTCATAGTAAAAGAGTGCGGGTACTAGACTGGCCTGCCTGTAGTCCAGACCTCTCTCCCATTGAATATGTGTGGCGCATTATGAAGCCTAAAATACTACAACGGACACCCCCGGACTGTTGAACAACTTAAGTTGTACATCAAGCAAGAATGGGAAATAATTCCACCTGAGAAGCTTAAAAAATGTGTCTCCTCAGTTCCCAAACGTTTACTGAGTGTTGTTAAAAGGAAAGGCCATGTAACAGAGTGGTGAACATGCCCTTTCCCAACTACTTTGGCACGTGTTGCAGCCATGAAATTCTAAGTTAATGATTATTTGCAAAAAATAAAAAATAAAGTTTATGAGTTTGAACATCAAATATGTTGTCTTTGTAGTGCATTCAATATGGGTTGAAAAGGATGTGCAAATCATTGTATTCCGTTTATATTTACATATAACACAATTTCCCAACTCATATGGAAACGGGGTTTGTACAAATGAGTTTTAAGATGGGACTTAAATGCTTCTACTGAGGTAGCATTTCTAACTGTTACCGGAAGGGCATTCCAGAGCACTGGAGCCCGAAAACGCTCTATAGCCCGCAAACTGTTTTTGGGCTCTGGGAATCACTAATAAGCCAGAGTTCTTAGAACGCAGATTTCTTGCCGGAACATATGATGCAATACAATCAGCAAGATAGGATAGTATTTTATACGTAAGTAGTAAAATCTTAAAGTCACATCTTAAGTGCACAGGCGGGTGAGCCAGTATAGGCGTAATATGATCAAACTTTCTTGTTCTTGTCAAAAGTCTAGCAGCCGCATTAACATGACTACATGATTACATGACCACAACAGTGAAACTCCTGTATCAAATGACCATTGATTCAGTCTATTACAATGCTTTAGAACTGAATTAAGGCATGATGATTTTTGAATCACCCTTGTATATTATAATCAAGACCATATAAATCACAGTATTTTACATAATTAAAAAAAGAGCCGTATAGGGGATACTAAACTGTGGAGTGACTAAGTGAGGACCCAGAAGCTGTTTAACGTTGCAGGAAGTTCAATGACAGAAGATTGCAGTGCACAGTTTCACTCTGTTTATATCCACTGACAGCATAGGAATCTGCTTCACTTCAGTGTGTGTGTGTGTGTGTGTGTGTGTGTGTGTGTGTGTGTGTGTGTGTGTGTGTGTGTGTGTGTGTGTCTTTTTAGTCCTCCCATATTGTCAAAGCAGGAAGAGCAGTGATTAGTGGCGTCTCAATTAGAACAATGTGTACAGGTGTGCTGTCTCCGGCTGCCATCCCCCTCCTCTCTCTGCTCTGTAACTCTGCTGTCGTGGCTGCTGTAAGTCCAGTAGAAGCCATAGTGTTGGCTACTTGGAAAATGTAGTGAGCTAAGTTACAAGCTAGTCTACATTAAATGTAGCTTTACTACACTGAAACTACCCACCAGAGAAAGGTAGCCAAGATCAGTTACAATAAAATAGCTAAACAGATAGATAGATGTTTTATTGTATATACGTAGATAACTACATCAACACTATTTTTAAAGGTCTAAGGTATATGATCAACAAAACTGTGTGACAGACAGATCAGATCATTTGTTGATTAGAATAAAAGTAACCTTTGTATGACCAATTAGAGTAGTATATATGGATCTATCTGTCCGTGTTTGTTTAGTAGTGTATTTATTAGCCCCATTCTGTACTATTGCCATAAACTACAGGGATATTGAATTATTCATTTAAAGGGCACTATGGTGATTTTTTCTGACTTAAAAAAGTGTGTTGGATATTCATGTTAAAGGCCTACTGAAACCCACTACTACCGACCACGCAGTCTGATAGTTTATATATCAACGATGAAATCTTAACATTGCAACACATGCCAATATGGCCGGGTTAGCTTACTAAAGTGCAATTTTAAATTTTGCGCGAAATATCCTGCTGAAAACGCCTCGGTATGATGACCCCTGCGCGTGACGTCACGGATTGTAGAGGACATTTTGGGACAGCATGGTGGCCAGCTATTAAGTCGTCTGTTTTCATCGCAAAATTCCACAGTATTCTGGACATCTGTGTTGGTGAATCTTTTGCAATTTGTTCAATGAACAATGGAGACAGCAAAGAAGAAAGCTGTAGGTGGGAAGCGGTGTATTGCGGCAGGTGTTGTGCCGGATAACACACCCCCTCCGTAGAATGCACCCCTTGACTGTTGTGCCGGATAACACAGCCGGTGTTTCATTGTTTACATTCCCGGAAGATGACAGTCAAGCTTTACCATTGGCCTGGGACAACAGAGACTCTTACCAGGAGGACTTTGAGTTGGATGCGCAGACACGGTACCGTGAGTACGCATGCAGCTGCGGCTTCCAAATATTTGATCGCTTGCCCGTACGTGCGTGCCGCTATGTGCATGTCACGTACGTAACTTTGGGGACTTTGGGGAAATATATGTGCTGTACGAACTTTGGGGAGGTGAACGGTACTTTGGGCTGTGGGATTGAGTGTGTTGTGCAGGTGTTTGAGTTGTATTGGCGGGTTATATGGACGGGAGGGGGGAGGTGTTTGTTATGCGGGATTAATTTGTGGCATATTAAATATAAGTCTGGTTGTGTTGTGGCTAATAGAGTATATATATGTCTTGTGTTTATTTACTGTTTTAGTCATTCCCAGCTGAATATCAGGTCCCACCCGCCTCTCACAGCATCTTCCCTATCTGAATCGCTCCCACTGCCCTCTAGTCCTTCACTCTCACTTTCCTCAGCCACGAATCTTTCATCCTCGCTCAAATTAATGGGGAAATCGTCGCTTTCTCGGTCCGAATCGCTCTCGCTGCTGGTGGCCATGATTGTAAACAATGTGCGGATGTGAGGAGCTCCACAACCTGTGACGTCACGCGCATATCGTCTGCTACTTCAAGTACAGGCAAGGCTTTTTTATCAGCGACCAAAAGTTGCGAACTTTATCGTCGATGTTCTCTACTAAATCCTTTCAGCAAAAATATGGCAATATCGCAAAATGATCAAGTATGACACATAGAATGGACCTGCAATCCCCGTTTGAATAAGAAAATCGCATTTCAGTAGGCCTTTAAACAATGCCAAAGCATCAAATCTGAAGGTTCATGCGATGAGTTTGCACACAGTTTCTGGGGCCTTTGAATACTGTGTTTTACAATCTTTTTTAAACCGTGGGCTATTTGTGATGTCACAGACTGACGGACGTACTTATGTGGGCAGCCTTGTACGTGC
>NC_084566.2:6871624-7021624 GCF_033978685.3 Nerophis lumbriciformis
GATTGGCAGCAGTTAACGGGTTATGTTTAAAAGCTTATACCAGCATTCTTCCCTGCTTGGCACTCAGCATCAAGGGTTGGAATTGGGGGTTAAATCACCAACAATTATTCCCGGGCGCGGCGCCGCTGCTGCCCACTGCTCCCCTCACATCCCAGGGGGTGAACAAGGGATGGGTCAAATGCAGAGGACAAATTTCACCACACCTAGTGTGTGTGTGACAATTATTGGTACTTTAACTTAACTTTAACTTTACACATACAAACTGTAGCACACAAAAAAGCACATTTAATAAAAAAAACGTTATTATGGTCTTACCTTTACTGGTGTGGTGTTGGTGTTGGAGGAGTTGTGAATGAATGAAATATGAAATCCGTGCTGCAGTCTGCAGGTGTACCTAATGTTGTGTCCCTGCAGTCGTTCACGGCTCCTCCGGCGCGAGCAATGTTGTTTTTGCACTTTTTGGCTTCTTGTTAAGTGACTTTTTTTGGGTGGATTCGGTCTTGTACGTGGAGGGTTTGGGTGTGGGCTGTGGTTGGTGTGGCGCTCCCGTCGGGGGGTGCAGTCTGCGGAGAAGGTGCCTTAACCGGCACCAGGAGGTGGGGTTACGCGAGCCTCAGCCAGTGCGTCTTCGCAGCAGTTTTATGATCGCTCAGCACAAGAAATACTTTACACACATACAGTTGTTGACAAAATACACTGTACATTATATACCTCAGCTAACTAAACTATGGAAATGTATAATATAATTCATATAGCAATACGGTCTCACTGCACAGCAGGCCAGCAGTTAGCCGAGTCCGCAATCCAAGGTGAGGCACAATTGAGTGACGTGCCTCAACTGGCTGTAAGGCTGCAGCTAACGATTATTTTTCTATCGATTAATCTATAGATTATTTTTTTCGATTAATCGGTTAATCTATAGATTATTTTTTTCGATTAATCTATAGATTATTTTTCCTTTTACCGATTATTTTTTTTATTTAAAATGAAGATGAAAAAATAAATGTTGGCCAGTTTTTTCAAAAGGCATGACTTTTATATACAAAAAAAAAAGTATGGCCACTCAGTCAACATTGACAACAACATGACAAAATATTCTGTAACAATGTAAACATTTAAAACTTTTAACATTTAACAAAATTAAAAGTAGCTTATTTGCTTTTTAATGTGCAAATATAAAAGTAAACATCCAGTGCAAATCTTAATATTCTGCAATAGTATAAGCATTTCTAAAGTAAAAGTATTGCTTATTTTGCTTTAAAATGTGCAAAAATAAAGATAAACATCCAATACAAAAAAGTGCAAAACGAAATATTCTGTAACAGTGTAAACATTTCAACAAAAGTAAAAGTATTGCTTATTTTGCTTAATAACACAACAATGATAGTATGATTAAAGTGAAAGTTAATTGTTGGTTTGTACATAGTATATGTAACTGTTAATGTTGTAAAAGGTATTTGCACAACTAATTAACGTTAGCGTTAAAGAGGAGCGCGTCTTTGTAAACACTGAACAGGCATGCCAAACGCGCCTCTCAGAGCGAAACAGTGTTTTAGTTTATGAATTTACAACGCAGATACAAATGACACATTCATGATTTTGTGTAATGATGACAATGTATACTCACGCGGACGATTGACTAGTTGATGGTGATGGCAAGAACGCTGTCGGGTGTTTTCTTTTCAAATGTTCCTTCATAGCCGTTGTGCTGCTATGATAGGCCATTTCCGCTCGACACAGTGTGCATACAACAACTGTCAAGTGTTTTGCTTTTTTCGCTGTGCTTATCCCACACTTGAAGGGATGTACCAATGCTGAATGTGGCTTCTGGATTTCACTCAAAAGACCAGACCGTAGTTACTTTTTCCTTTTATTTTCCTTTAGTTTGCAACAGTTTTTCCAACCAAGAAACAGCTTCTTTTTTCTTCTTTAGTCTTTTTAGCAGTCTTTAGCAGTGTTAATAGACTTTAGTTTCTTTAGCTGTCATTAGCTGTCTTTAGTAGCCTTTAGTAGCCTTTAGTAGCCTTTAGTAGCCTTTAGCTTCTTTAGTAGGTGAAAAACCTTTAAGGACAAAACACCACAAGATTAACATGCTGTAAAAAATCTATCAATTATCAATCCCATAATTTACAACTATTAATTAGCTATCAAACTCTTAACCATTAAACAAGTGCAAGAAAATGGACACATCTTTTCCCTTTAAGTTAAAACAGATTTTAAATAAATTGTCTCAACATAAATGCACCAAGATACATATAAAATACATTTAACACCAGAAACACAATAGATAAATGCAACAGAAAACCCAATATGCAAATACATAAATACCTAACCAATTAACCACCTATTTAGATGCATATTTAAAATCCATATTCAATATAAATATATTATTAATTTAGCAGTGAAACACTCAATCTTAAACGCTGTCTACTGGTAGAAAAATGCCCCTTTTTCTACGCCCTCACCAACACAGTTAAATCCAACACTTTAAATTGAGCGACTTCACCCTCCTGATGAAGCAAACTGCTCCAACATTTATCAAACTAAGCAAAGAATATCAACACTAAACAACAGTTACATAACACACTGTGTGTATTTAGCCTCCAGACTAAGCACGCTACATGCACACAACCCCCCCTCCCATCTCACCAGCGCAACAGGTGCGCCACACCCACGAAGAGAAATATTAAATCTTACATACTTTTGGCACAACTCTGGGTTATCTGTAATGAACTAAACCTTTTTCCACTCTGCGCTGGCGTCTTTTGTACTCCTTGATTTGACACAGCGGTCTAATTACCGGACTCGCGCACCAGCAGATGAGACAGGAGCGCGCCGCGTTATACCTGCGCGCGAACGTAAACTGATCGGCTCTGATTTTATAAGCCGACTGGCCGAAATAATGCCGAATTATATACATTTGTTTATTGAAATACTCCCACACTTTTGACGACTTTTGGCGTGCTTTTTTTCCCTCGCTCGCACCGCTCGCATCATCTGCTTTGCGCTCCGCCATGACGGCAGTGTGACGTAAATATGCGACGCGTCGAAGCATAAGAACGACGTCGACGTATTTACGTAACCGATGACGTCGATGACGTCGACTACGTCGACGCGTCATTTCAGCCTTAACTGGCTGCTGTTCACCGCACCTTCTCTTCTCAGTATTTGAACGGCAAATGTGAAAATTCAGCGATTTTGAATAAAAATAATCTAAAACTGGTGAAGTTAAATGGAAAATAACTTTATAGTATAATCACTGGATACATATAACAATTTAATTAATTGTTTTTCTTTTTAAATTTTTTTTCTTTCCATGATGGCAGGTGAGGCCCCGCCTCACCTGCCTCTAGTGACCGCACGTCACTGTATAACACCAATCTGTTCTGACTGAAAAACATGAACAATCATATTACAGTATCTGTAAAGTAGTAGCCCACATTTCATGTTTTGTTTGTAAAGCTAGCCAGACAGCATATACTGTGTGTATCATGATCAATACAAAGTGTGACTCACTCGATGGACAGTTTGGTCTGTTTGGTCCAGCTAGCCCGGGACGTTTTATCCAATGTTTTTGGGTAAGCTATTTATGTCGAAATAGCTTGGCTTCAAAATCCACATTTTGCAGCTCCGAGTGACTTTCACCCGTCTGCTCCGTCTCACTCTTCCTTTGTGCTGGGTTCTAGAGGCAGCAGTTCATCCTCTGTATATTCATCTTCAAAAAGATAAGGTTGTGAATCCATCCATCCATCCATTTTCTACCGCTTGTCCCTTTTGGGGTTGCGGGAGGTGCTGGAGCCTATCTGAGCTGCATTGGGGCTGAAGGCGGGGTGCACCCTGGACAAGTCGCCACCTCATCGCAGGGCCAACACAGATAGACAGACAACATTCACAATCACATTCACACACTAGGGCCAATTTAGTGTTGCCAATCAACCTATCCCCAGGTGCATGTCTTTGGAGGTGGGAGGAAGCCGGAGTACCCGGAAGGAACCCACGCAGTCACGGGGAGAACATGCAAACTCCACACAGAAAGACCCCGAGCCCGGGATTGAACTCAGAACTACTCAGGACTAGGGGTGTGGGAAAAAATCGATTCGAATTCGAATCGCGATTCTCACGTTGTGTGATTCAGAATCGATTCTCATTTTTAAAAAATCGATTATATTATTTATTTGTATTATTATTTTTTATTTTTTATCTTTTTAATGAATCAATCCAACAAAACAATACACAGCAATACCATAACAATGCAATCCAATTCCAAAACCAAACCCAACCCAGCAACACTCAGAACTGCAATAAACAGAGCAATTGAGAGGAGACACAAACACGACACAGAACAAACCAAAAGTAGTGAAACCAAAATTAATATTATCAACAACAGTATCAATATTAGTAACAATTTCAACATAGCAGTGATTAAAAATCCCTCATTGACATTATCATTAGACATTTATAAAAATAAAAAGAACAATAGTGTCACAGTGGCTTACACTTGCATCACATCTCATAAGCTTGACAACACACTGTGTCCAATATTTTCACAAAGATAAAATAAGTCATATTTTTGGTTCATTTAATAGTTAAAACAAATGCACATTGCAATCAGTTGATAAAACATTGTCCTTTACAATTATAAAAGCTTTTTACAAAAATCTACTACTCTGCTTGTGTCATGTCTGTATTATCATGTTTTGTTTTAAGTCATGTTTTGTTTAGTTTCTGTCTTTTTCACTCCCTTGTCTGGTCACCATAGCAACCATTAGTTTTCACCTGTCACGTCACGCACCTGTTTTCGTTAATCATGTCCGTAGTATTTAAGTTCAGTGTTTTTCAGTTTGTTTTTCTGACGACCTCGCACCCCATACCGCACCACATTTATGCTCTGTCCATTCCTTTATGATCCTGCTTCATGTCCCTTGTCACAGTAAGTTTTGGTTCCATGTTTATAGTCTTTTTGTTTTTTCATAGTTTATTCTCCGCCACTGTGCGCGCTTTCATTTATTCCTTTTTTGATATATTAAATAAATCATGTACCTCCATTCCCGTCTCGCACGAGCCAACTTTCCGCTGCATCCCGGAAAAGCACACACCCCGGACCAAGTCGTGACAGCTTGCATGTCAGCAGACTGGGGTAGATCCTGCTGAAATCCTATGTATTGAATGAATAGAGAATCGTTTTGAATCGGGAAAATATCGTTTTTGAATCGAGAATCGCGTTGAATAGAAAAAAATCGATTTTGAATCGAATCGGGACTCCAAGAATCGATATCTAATCGCGGGACACCCAAAGATTCGCAGCCCTACTCAGGACCTTCATATTGTGAGGCACATGTACTAACCCTTGTTCCACCGTGCTGCACCGTTGTGAATCCTCATTTGTCCAAAAATAGTCGTCTTCATTTTCTGTTACTAAGTCTGCCATGATTAGAACACATACACACGGGTTTGATTCCGGAAGTAGGAACAAACATTTGTTGGCAGAAGTCAATCAATCAATAAATCAATCAAAGTTTACTTATATAGCCCACAAGTGCTCACAAGTGTCTCAAAGAGCTGCACAAGCCACAACGTCGGACATGCGCTGCTATGGAAACAGAAATAAATGCACCAAGGAATTATTTACAGCATTGATAAAAATGACCAAAATACGGTAAATATTGTACATATAACATGTTGTTATGAACGTGTGTGTTACTACATTATATATATATATATATATATATATATATATATATATATATATATATATATATATATATATATATATATATATACACATACTTGCAGTGTGTATATAAAACGTTGATGGAGGGTTTTGAAGTATGTTCTTGTCTTTCATAATGATTGCGAACAATAGGCAAAATAAAAAAAATAAAAAGTGCAGTTCCCCTTTAAGGTCACAACGCAGGGAGTTGAATAAGGCAAACACGTTTGTTACTTGATATTTTCTGATACGCTTCTGCCTTGGAGACTTTGTATAAGTTAGTATTATGCAAATATATATATATATATATATATATATATATGTATGTATATGTATATGTATATGTATATGTATATATATATGTATATATATATATATATATATATATATATATATATATATATATATATATATATATATGTATGTATATGTACATATATATACATATATATATATATATATATGTATGTATATGTACATATATATATATATATATATATATATATTTATTTTTTCCCCCCAAGATAGCGCTGCTGTAGTGGCTGCTGGTTGAAGGAGCTCTGTGCTCTTGTGTGTCCTCCTTCTGTGTGTGTTCTTGATGTTTCCCTCTTATTTTCATGTACTTTTTAGCCTTTTGGTTCTGGCCCTTTCAGGACTGTGTAACAGGAGGTGGCCTTTTCGTGACTTCTGCTGTGCTTTTTGGTGCATCCTGGTGAACTTTTGGATCCACCTTGGTAGATACCTTTTGGCCATGGCCATGTTAGAACCAGACACCAGGTGCTGGGTCTCTTTCACACCAGAGTCCTGATGGAGAGACAGGAGGTTCCAGAGGAAATGCGAAAGAAGTGACGGGGCTGCGGAGCTGGCGTTTGGCGTCGGGATGGACGAGCTTCACGGAGCCCTGGTTGAATGAGCATGTAGCGGACAACATGGTCTCCTTGGATGGATTCTCGCTCATCCGTGCGGACTGGACATTGGCCAAGAGCTAGTGGGCAGCCTGGAACGGAGTCGGCTTTCTCGGTTGCTTTATTGGGTCTGTTTCTGTCTCTATAGTCGTGCGGCCCCCCACCCCAGCAGACGATGGCGTGGCGCACCACAAAGGTCACCACAGTGTTTATGAGTGTTGAAATTGTGTTTTTGTTGTTGTTGTTATTTGTCTGTGTACGGTGCAGCCGTACAGTATGTGCACAATATGATTTATTGCTCATTTCTTGGTTTTTTTTTGTCGTGTTTTGCTTTTGTGGCTGTGTGTCGACTCGAGATGGTGCTGCTGAAGTGGCGGCTGGTTGCATCAGCTTTGCTCTTTTAATTTATTTTATGCCCTTTACGTTCTTTAATGTTTACCACGAGGAGACTAGAAATAAAGTCTATCCTATACTTGTTTATATTGACAAATGTGGTGTTTTAGACTACAATATTGTTCAATGAAGGACACTTACTATGTTTGTCGAGCTTGTTTGCTATTGTGTGTATATGTACCGGTATATGTACACTCCTACAGTAGCCTTTAGCCTACTGTGTTTACTTTTTGTAAATGACTTGACTAAAATAGAGGAAAGAGCAACCTTGTGTGCTCATTGGAGGACCTTTAGATGTTAACTGGCTGTCCAGCTTTGCACAAGTAAACATGTTGCAGCACAGATTTTAGATGCAACTTTTTTTTTTTGCTGATACCAGACCGAGTGCCATATCAGATTAGGACACCCCATTCATGAATATTTACAATTCTGTTAATACACAAATGAAATAAAGGATCACATGCCATCTGTTTCATGGAGTGATCCTTTGCAACCATGTGAGTGAGATTTGGTAACTTGAATAGTGTTTTCAGGAATGGACTTGTTTTTTTTGCTTCATGACGTAGAACTTACGCTACAACGTCATGACATGCACCATGAAAACAACTCTGGAACAACCAATGCAAACTTGTTTTGCTGCTTACGTGAATAATTTACAGGGACGTGGTCACACATCCTGGGACCCTTCACCTCATTACAGTGTACAAGGACCACACAATATTTGGCCTTCTGTGTATGACAGTGAGATGTTGTGCTTTTACATTTGAGTTATGGACATCTTGGGTTACTCTACAATAATACATCTCTTGTTTACAGTCTCACAATTCAACATGTCCGAAAAGGAGTAGATAAAAACATACATTTAATTAGGGATAAATGCTTTAAAATGTAATATCGAAAATTATCGGTATCGGTTTCAAAATTATCGGTATCGGTTTCAAAAAGTTAAATTTATGACTTTATAAAACGCCGCTGTGTACACGGACGTAGGGAGAGGTACAAAGCGCCAATAAACCTTAAAGGCACTTCCTTTGCGTGACGGCCCAGTCACATTATATCTACAGCTTTTCACACACACAAGTGAATGCAACGCATACTTGGTCAACGGCTATACAGGTCACATCGAGGGTGGCCGTATAAACAACTTTAACACTGTTACAAATATGCGCCACACTGTGAACCCACACCAAACAAGAATGACAAACACATTTCGGGAGAACATCCGCACCGTAACACAACATAAACACAACAGAACAAATACCCAGAACCCTTTGCAGTACTAACTCTTCCGGGACGCTACAAAATACACCCCCTCTACCACCAAACCCCCCCACACCTTGTAGCATCCCGGAAGAGTTAGTGCTGCAAAGGATTCTGGGTATTTGTTCTGTTGTGTTTATGTTGTGTTACAGTGCAGATGTTCTCCCGAAATGTGTTTGTCATTCTTGTTTGGTGTGGGTTCACAGTGTGGCGCATATTTTTAACAGTGTTAAAGTTGTTTATACGGCCACCCTCAGTGTAACCTGTATCGCTGTTGATCAAGTATGCATTGCATTCACTTGTGTGTGCGTGCAGAAGCCGCACATAACGTGACTGGGCCAGCACTCGTTGGACTGGGTGAAAAGCGGACGTGACAATTTTCGGGAGGGGCACTGAAATTTGGAAGGCTGTATATAATCGGCGGGCCAGCTCTAGTGTTAATTTGATATCGCCTCAAGGGCCAAGTGAAATTACACGGCGGGCCAATTTTGGCCCGTAGACCAGAGTTTGACACCCATGCGTTAGACGAATGTCACCGAGCAGCGACTAAGTTTGTGGTCAGAAGTTTGCATTTTTGGTAGGTGAATGTTCAATTGTAGTCAAGATAAAAGTTGCATGTTTTTCTGCAACCAGATTTGCTCAGTCATTTTATTATACAGGTGAAACTCATAAAATTAGAATATGGTGTAAAAGTCCATTCATGTCAGCAATTAACTTCAAATGTGAAACTAATCTGTAAATATTGCTCATTACCTGCAAAGTAAGATATGTCTAGCCTTTATTTGATATAATTTGGATCATCATGGCTTACGGTTTTTGAAACCTTACGTTTTCTGAGAATGTCAATTAAAAATGTTCATAAACTGTAAGCCATATAAACAATAAAGGCTCACTTTGCATGTAAGAAGTTAATATCACATGTTACTAAATGTTACATTCTTGTGTAATTTGCACATTATTAAATTCTACATAACAATATTAATTTCTTACATTTATTTACAAA
The DNA here is from genome assembly GCF_033978685.3 of Nerophis lumbriciformis. NCBI lineage: Eukaryota > Metazoa > Chordata > Actinopteri > Syngnathiformes > Syngnathidae > Nerophis > Nerophis lumbriciformis. Next base: position 6,880,896 of record NC_084566.2, read on the forward strand.
AAGTGTTTTCTTTTCTTCTATGCTATGTATGTGCCATCTTAAGACCTCATTGTAGGCTTTGTAAGGTCATGTTACCTCTAAACGAAACAAAATTGCTGATAATCCACCCTTTTGAAAATAAAAAGAACCGATAAAAAAACTAATTGTTAAGCAGAATCGAAAGTGGAATCAGAACCAGGAAAATCTTACCAATTCTCATCCCTAGAGCTTATTGAAAATAAATTAAATAGTTCTGAGCAACAACAAATGATGTGATTTACCTAAATTGTTCCTTTCATTAAAAAATCTTAACTTTTGGAAAAACACAGATGTTATGTAATGGAGTACACATCAATTGCTGAGTGTAGGAGTCTCACTAATTGAGAGTAAAGATGTTTATCAGTTATGACATTACAAAAAAGGACAAACAAGTAAAAAATACCACAGTATTTTATTTCTGCAATAATGTGTAGTATGATGTAAAATCAAAGCCTTCTGTTTCAATTAATATATTAGATTAATATCAAAATATTGCTAAGAACAATAAATACAATTGGTCTGGTAGGTATTTAGGAAACAACTTTAAAATCTCAATCATAATAATAAATAATAGAATCGACTTGACTTCAGTAGCTGTTCATTGAAAATAAACCTGAACATGTTCAAATTTCAAGAAATCAGTCTACAAATTATGTCAAAAACCTCACTGAATAATAACAGTTGGACTGTGTTCCAATGCCTATTTTGGTTGGAGCATATATTATCCTATAATAAATAACTTCACTATCACTCATCTTACTAAATGTGGCTGTTCTGCGGATGTCGGTGCACATTAACCCTCTCTGAAGCGGATGTCACAAAGCAGTGATAAATGGTCTGAGGGGTAGTGAAACGAGGGTAAGCGGTCTGGACCAATCTGATCTTCAGTGGGAATATCCAACAGGCAGTCCACACTCAAAGCATTACGAGTATACCAGATATAATCAAGTGTGCTGCAACTTTCTCCGGTGGGGCGGATCTTCCACGTAGTATAAGGTGGCTCTGTCTGTCCGTCAGAACTCAGCAGCTTATAAGCAGAGTCCAAGCCAAGCGGGGATGATCTGAAGTGGCGGTAAACATCCTCTGAGGGCTCTGCGTTGAAATCTCCACATACAACTAGCGGATCTGCCTCTGATGACTGCAGATCCTGGGTTCCTCCACTCCTGGAAGTTATGTTTCGTAAGCTGTGTAGCAGGTCAGCACCCTGTGCGCTCCTTAGCCTTTCCCAGCCACTTCGAGCTTTTAGATGCGTAACAGCCACACAGAGTCGCCGACTTGTTAGCCGGCAGTTCAGTATTTGCACAATGGCTACCTGGTTGGTGGGTAACATCATTGCCGACAGCCGCAAATGAACTGAAGTCTGCAGGGAGAAACGCGAGAGGCGGTAGAACAATGCACAACCATCGGGTCCATTGTTTTGTTTTACATCTAGACAAGGAGACCAAGGCTTGGCCAAGAAACTCCCATGGTAACCTAGGCTGGCCATGATTGGCTGGAAAGTGTCATAGTAATGGTCAACTTCCTGCAGGCAAACAATGTCAGGGCGATAGGTGAGGATCTCCTCCAGGATGAGATACTTCCTTTCCTTCCAGTTGAGGGCCTCCAGAGGACACCGAATAAATCCATCCTTCCCTTCACCTAGTGCTGGAAAGTGTGAACAAACAAAGTGTCATTACAAAATCTAAACTGAAGCGAGCTTAATGCAAAATAATGAATGAGCAATCCTACCAAACCCAAGCACACCTCTTGCAGTGTACAGCACTGAGCACTAGTACTATTTAAGCTATACTTGAGCAAGGTGCAGAATACATTGAGCAGATTGTGCCCGAATACTTCAATTCCCTACAGTATACATGAACAGATATTGGTAGGATTGATTATTTATGTGTCTACCTTGTGCGAGTATATTCCACTGCATCACTCGTATGGAGGGGCCGAGCTGGTGGCGGAAGTGTGCGGCTCCCTTGGGATACACCAGATCTCTGTGGGGCCTGGCTGGACGTCTCAGGAGGGCTTCCTCACACTCCCTTAGCAGCTGGTCGGGGTCAAGCTCAACAAAGTCTTCTGGGTTTGGATTCTGTTCTGTTTGATCCATGGGGGTGCTGTTCAGCGTCTGAGCCAATGTACTTAACCTGCTGGCGTTGCTGCCCATTGGAAAAACTAGAAAGGACAGTAGAAGGACAAAACATGTATTGTGTCATAGGAATGGAAAAAATAGAACAATTGCAAACATTACATACTGGTGATATCAGGATAATAGGGGAAGAAGCTAACTTCAAAGAATGGTGGACTTCTAAGGTTCAGATAGAAACAAAGCTCCTTTTCACTTTTTAAAGCAACTTTGTAGTTAATGATAGAACACACTAATCAATACAGAACAATCCGTTTCAATGGATAAGTTGATAAAAGCATGTAGCATCTTAGTCCACAATGACATGACATGAGAATACCTACAGCAACAATGGACCTACATAACTCAAAGCTGGGCTCAAAACACAGCTTGGCCCTTCTGTGTGGAGTTTGCCCATTCTACCTGTGCTAATACGGCTTATCTCTGGGTACTCGGACATCCTTTCATTTTTTTACCCCTAAAATGAACATATAGTGGGTTAGTTTGGCTAATTTGAAGGCACTGAATCAGCCATCGGCAGAAATCCAAATCGGAACATTTCAGACAAAACAGAAGGCGATCAGACTTTTACAACAACATTTTACAACAGTTGTTTTGGAGAAGACTACTCTCGTCTAACCTGACTCTCGCCAGATCCTTGTAGTTCGCTGAGCTCCACACAAGGATCTGGGACTTCTCAATAGGAGATGTATTACAGAAGGCGGGGCCTTGTAAAAAAAAAAAAAGCTATGTATGTGATTGGATAAACCACTTGTCCGTTATCTTGAATGATGTGCTACTTCAACCACTCACATCGAAATCAACCCGTGACGCTGATGAGAGCGACGCTGGGAAATCCAAAACAGAACAGCCGACATATTGGATAACGACAGAGCGAAAAGTTCTCTGTTCATCTTTTAAAGAATTAATATTCGATAGATTGGACAAAACAGTTGCAATAGCAGAATCAATGTCAGCACATGACTTTTCGCTGCGTGCCGCCGTTGTTGTTTGAATCAAACAGTCGCTTCAGCGCGACGTCACATCTATGAAATCCCGCACGGCAATCCTGATTGTTTCATAAATTTTTGCTATCTTGAAGGAGTTTGCATTGCCTTCGATACCAGATCCTTGTGTGGAGCTAAGCAAACTACAAGGATCTGGCGAGAGTCAGGTTAACTCTCGTCACACGTACTCCAGATAAAAAAAAAGGTACAACCCAAAATGGTTTCAAATGTTGTATAAAAAAATTGTTAATTGGGATTGGAAGTTTTTGAAAACAAAATTTTTTCAAAAGGTAATTATTATCAACAACAACTGAATCATATTAAAAATGTAAAGCACAAGAAAACAATCACATTTGCACTTACATAATAATCATTAGCCCTGATGTGTAAATGCAACGAGTCTGGAAAGTTCTTACTGTGATTTACACATCACAATGCAAACTAACAAATTCAAAGCCTTAGTGATCAGTCTGTTAAAAGGGCTAATACTGTGAATACATGAAAGTAACTATCATGTTAAAGTCTTACCTGCTGTCTTCATGTTCCAGCAAACACCCTATTCTTCCTACAAAGTACTTGAGTCTGCCTCTGTCTGTCAATGGTCTCTCTCTCTCACTCTCTTACCAATTACCTAATCCTTCAAACATTTTTATTCTGAAACGTGTACGTCCTCCCACCCCCTCAAACTTGCAGAATGACAGATGAGCCGGAACACACAGTAAGTCTCTCTTAGACATGAAGAGAAAGAAAGAGAATCGGAAATGAACAATCAGGTTTCTTCATTTGCACAATCACCAGGGGATGTGGGACAGGACATTCAAAGGAAGAGTATGTTCAGAGCTGATGGAATGTGTGTGTGTGTGTGTGTGTGTGTATGTGTGTGTGTGTGTGTGTGTGTGTGTGATGTTGCTTAACATCAGTGAGTGAGAAGGAATTCACTGAGGAGCATGTGGTCCAGCAGGTGGGGATAACAGGTACATACAGTATGTGCACACACACAAGGCGATAATACAAAACTTCTTCAAACAATCCATCCATCCATTTCTACCGCTTGGTTGCTGGAGCTTATCCCAGCTGAATTTGGGTGGAAGGCGGTGTACACCCTGGACAAGTCGCCACCTCATCACAGGGCCAACACAGATAGACAGACAACATTCACACTCACATTCACACACTAGGACCAATTTAGTGTTGCCAATCAACCTATCCCCAGGTGCATGTCTGTGAACTCAAATATGCATGTTGGAATATACTCTTGAAAGCATGTTAGAAATGTGAGTGTGCTGCATCAAGACCCAGAGGCAAATCAAGTTACAGGGTGGTCTGCAAAAGATCCACAACAGCCCACAGCGGAGTCATCAAAAAGTCACAACAAAAACAGTCTCTTCATAACTGCTTCACAGAATATAATCCCAAGAATACCAAATATATGACAGACTCTGCCCCCCATAAAATAAATAAATAAATTATATATATACACATATATATATATATACACATGTGTATATACCAGTGACGTGCGGTCACTAGAGGCAGGTGAGGCGGGGCCTCACCTGCCATCATGGAAAGAATAAAAATGTAAAAAGAAAAAAAAATTATTAAATTGTTATATGTATCCAGTGATTATACTATAAAGTTATTTTCCATTTAACTTCACCAGTTTTAGATTATTTTTATTCAAAATCGCTGAATTTTCACATTTGCCGTTCAAATACTGAGAAGAGACGGTGCGGTGATCAGCAGCCAGTTGAGGCACGTCACTCAATTGTGCCTCACCATGGATTGCGGACTCGGCTAACTGCTGGCCTGCTGTGCTGTGAGACCGTATTGCTGTATGAATTATATTATACATTTCCATAGTTTAGTTAGCTGAGGTATATAATGTACAGTGTATTTTGTCAACAACTGTATGTGTGTAACGTATTTCTTGTGCTGAGCAATCACAAAACTGCTGCGAAGACGCACTGTGTGAGGCTCGCGTAATCCCGCCTCCTGGTGCCGGTTATTGCACCTCCGCCGTAGACTGCACCCCCCGACGGGAGCGCCACACCAACCAAAGCCCACACCCAAACCCTCCACGTGCAAGACCGAATCCACCCAAAAAAAGTCACTTAACAAGAAGCCAAAAAGTGCAAAAACAACATTGCTCGCGCCGGAGGAGCCGTGAATGACTGCAGGGACACAACATTAGGTACACCTGCAGACTGCAGCACGGATTTCATATTTCATTCATTCACAACTCCTCCAACACGAACACCACTATTCCCGCACTTATAAGTAAAGGTAAGACCATGATAACGTTTTTTTTTATTAAATTGTAGGGACGGCGTGGCGCAGTGGAATTGCGTGCGCGACCCGAGGGTCCCTGGTTCAATCCCCACCTAGTACCAACCTCGTCATGTCCGTTGTGTCCTGAGCAAGACACTTCACCCTTGCTCCTGATGGGTGCTGGTTAGCGCCTTGCATGGCAGCTCCCTCCATCAGTGTGTGAATGTGTGTGTGAATGGGTAAATGTGGAAGTAGTGTCAAAGCGCTTTGAGTACATTGAAGGTAGAAAAGCGCTATACAAGTACAACCCATTTATTTATCATTTATCATTTAAATGTGCTTTTTTGTGTGCTACAGTTTGTATGTGTAAAGTTAAAGTTAAGTTAAAGTACCAATGATTGTCACACACACACTAGGTGTGGTGAAATTTGTCCTCTGCATTTGACCCATCCCATGATCACCCCCTGGGATGTGAGGGGAGCAGTGGGCAGCAGCGGCGCCGCGCCCGGGAATAATTGTTGGTGATTTAACCCCCAATTGCAACCCTTGATGCTGAGTGCCAAGCAGGGAAGAATGCTGGTATGAGCTTTTAAACATAACCCGTTGACTGCTGCCAATCAAATGGTGAATAAGATACCCTTTAGGGTTCATATGTTTGTAAATCTGACTGTGATGAAGTCAGTGCCTCACCAGTCATGAACCTCACCGCACGTCACTGGTATATACAATGACAGACACTGCCCCCTTTAATGACACTATTCCAATAGATGTTTTACATACTTCGAGAACAGCTCCAAAGCACCTACTTATGTTTAATCATACCCAACCTGAGACAGTCTATGAAAACCAAGAAACATTTGGTCTTTTGACATTTTTGACCAAAACCTAATCACACTAGTACCAAGATTTGAAAATGTCATCATGGTAATCGTTACCAAAATTATCCCGGTTATCATTATTATTGCAGTATTGCTGAATGTGCTCAAAAAATACTTATACACACACTGAAACTGTTATTGTGTTAATTTGTACAATAATCTGCTGTCAAATGTAAAATGTGTGTAATCAGTGTATAGGATTCAAGTTTTTATATTTTCCCTCTACATCTTTTTTAAAAATATATTCTTATATTTATTTCTTAATTTACTTATTATTTACCAATTCTGCATTGAGGAGGTACACTGTGCCCAATTTCGCTGAACTAGTGTACTGTATACGCTTGTACAACGACAATAATGATTCTTATCTTATCTTAAATCTTTAAACCAAGTATTTTATAATAAATATATGCTTCACTGACAGTGTTTTAGTCTGAGTATTTTTTATGTTTTATTAGCTAAGCTTTTATTGTTTAAATATTGATTTGTACTGCAGCGCTTTAAGATTTATTTAAATGAAAAGTGCGTAACCAATAAAATCTGATCAGTTTAGTGGTCCTTAAACGCACCGTAAAAAAACACCTCTGTCTTGTATTCCTCTGTGTATAAAGGGGTTAGGATGTTTCTACATTCCCCACAATGCATTGCTGTTGGCCATATTATAAGGCTTTGTTTGGTATCACGCTCTCTGATCATTCATCCAGTGATATTGATAATGCCGAAGACTTGTGCAATTGTCAACTGGCACACTCGAGGTGAGAGACAACTACTAGCTTTTATTGCATTCCTAAGCGTATTTCTGGACAGACGGAAGCGGCTTAACTAATTTTAGTTCTTGCCAGCTAGGTTCCTGGCACTTGTGAGGGGGCGGGCTGTGCTGTCGACAGCTGATTGGGGGTGTTACCAAAACGTGTTTTTCGAATACACGAACGCCATTACGTAGTATGCGATGACAATTTTTTTATTTCCTATTTCTTGTGTATTCACGACATATTTGACAAAGAATTGAAAAAAGAACAAAAGGAACATTCATCTTTTGTGGGACAGCTGTGTTGAACGTTGATCAGTGGAACTATCTTGCAGCGTTTTTACTCAGCCGTAGTCTTTAAACTATTTGCAGTTAAATAATGTTTGTCCATTTTTACAAACTTCATTTCGATACGCAAAGCCACGAGAAGTGGACACACTCTTTTAAACGTATTTACAGAGGAGTATGAAGTAATCAGACCGACTCGAAGCGGCGACTTCAGCTGCGTACTTCTCTGAGACTTTGTTTGATAAATGTGAAATAAAGCAGGCAGTACATTGTTACGTGCTGTAAAAGTAGTCAGTGACATGCCATTTGTGTAGTTGTTAGCCTCAATCCGAAGTGTTCGTGTTGTCATCGTGGAATAAACCCATCCATCCATCCATTTTCTACCGCTTGTCCCTTTTGGGGTCGCGGGGGGTGCTGGAGCCTATCCCAGCTGCACTCGGGCGGAAGGCGGGGTACACCCTGGACAAGTCGCCACCTCATCGCAGGGCCAACACAGATAGACAGACAACATTCACACTCACATTCACACACTAGGGCCAATTTAGTGTTGCCAATCAACCTATCCCCAGGTGCATGTTGTTGGAAGTGGGAGGAAGCCGGAGTACCCGGAGGGAACCCACCCAGTCATGGGGAGAACATGCAAACTCAACACAGAAAGATCCCGAGGCCGGGGTTGAACTCACGACTACTCAGGACCTTCGTATTGTGAGGCACATGCACTAACCCTTTGTTCCACCGTGCTGCCACCGTGGGATAAACACTGACATTTATTCTTTATACAGTATATTGTTATTTACTAAGGAAGTATTATTGTAGCAAAATTATTTGCAAACGTGTATCTCAATCTGTGCAGGTGTAATCCAATTCACATGCGTGTGTACTAATGTGTGTGTCTGTATTTCAATCCAAGTGTGTGTAATCAGATTGATTGATTGATTGAAACTTTTATCAGTACCGTATTTTTCGGAGTATGAGTCGCACCTGCTAAAAATACATAATAAAGAAGGAAAAAAACATATATAAGTCACATTTTTGGGGGAAATGTATTTGATAAAACCCAACACCAAGAATAGACATTTGAAAGGCAATTTAAAATAAATAAAGAATAGTGAACAACAGGCTAAATAAGTGTACGTTATATGAGGCATAAATAACCAACTGAGTGTGCCTGGTATGTTAATGTAACATATTATGGTAAGAGTCATTCAAATAACTATAACATATAGAACATGCTATACGTTTACCAAACAATCTGTCATTCCTAATCGCTAAATCCCATGAAATCTTATACGTCTAGTCTCTTACGTGAATGAGCTAAATAATATTATTTGATATTTTACGGTAATGTGTTAATAATTTCACACATAAGTCGCTCCTGAGTATAAGTCGCACCCCCCGGCCAAACTATGAAAAAAACTGCAACTTATAGTCCGAAAAATACGATAGATTGCACAGTACAGTACATATTCCGTACAATTGACCACTAAATGGTAACACCCGAATAAGCTTTTCAACTTGTTTAAGTCGGGGTCCACGTTAATCAATTCATGGTAATGCGCGTACCGTACGTGTTTTAGATCCGTGTACGTGGGTTTTAGATCCGCCTGAGTGTGTTTTAAGTTGTCTGTCGGTCCCTAATCAGAAAAAACCTTCGATAGGCTGACAACTTACACGTGACTTTTGCGACATTTCTGCCATGTAAGATTTGAGCGAGCGCATCCAGATTTGTGAGCCTGTAATACAACGTGTGCGCTCACGCATTTAGAAGTGCATACAATGTACGCGTTCTTATCTATGCTGGGGCAGCAGGCTGAGAACGAGGGATGCAAACAGACTGGACAAGTTGGTAGAGAAGGCCAGTAACGTGGTGGGAGTGGAGTTAGACTCTCTGGTGGTGGTGTCAGAGAGGAGAAGTCTAGCAAAACTCCTAGCCATTATGGACAACACCTCCCACCCACTAGACTCGGACCTTGCGGGGAGAATGAGCACTTTCAGTGGAAGGCTCAGACTCCCAAAATGCAACACGGAACGACACAGGAGGTCCTTCATACTGACAGCCATCAGACTGTATAATGCATATGTTCCTTGACTGCACTTAAATGTAGAGTACATGTAGAATATATTTATATTATTTATATATAAAATATTATATATATTATATTATGTATTATTATTCTTGTCTATTATGAGCGAACTGTGGTGCTGAATTTCCCCAAGGGATCAATAAAGTACTTTCGATTCTATTCTATTCTAAGAAGCAGGAACCTTATATTAGCTTTTTACACGTGCCTTTTGCGACACTGGAAAAGGGCCTAATGTGAAAAAGTTTTTTCTTATTTGGCTGTAAGGTGCAGACGGCCAATCTGAGTCAGTTTGTGTGGAATCTCCTGTACTTTGAGGTTATTATTTTCATTCATTTATTGTATTTTGTAAAAAGGCCTAAGAAATGATGGATATAAAGATCAATATTAAGACAAAGACTTGATTTGTTATTAATATCAACATTTCAGCTGTTTCCCATTGCATTATGCTTTTGGGGCTATTTATTGCACCTTTTTTTTTTTTTGCTTTTTTGGGTGGGGAACATTGGTCATACCCCAATGTAAACTCCCATAAACACATACTTGCCAACCTTGAGACCTCTGAATTCGGGAGATGGGGGGAGGGGGGGTGGTTTGGTGGTAGCGGGGGTGTATATTGTAACCCGAAAGAGTTAGGGATGCAAGGGATTCTGGGTATTTGTTCTGTTGTGTTTATGTTGTGTTACGGTGCGGATGTTCTCCCGAAATGTGTTTGTCATTCTTGTTTGGCGTGGGTTCACAGTGTGGCACATATTTGTAACAGTGTTAAAGTTGTTTATACGGCCACCCTCAGTGTGACCTGCATGGCCGTTGACCAAGTATGCCTTGCAGTCACTTGTGTCTGTGGAAGGCGCATACAACATGTGGCTGGGCCGGCACGCTGTGTGTATGGAGAAAAAGCGGACGCGACGATAGGTTGTAGAGGACGCTAAAGGCAGTGCCATCACAGCACGCCCTCAATATTGTTGTCCGGGTGAAAATCGGGAGAAATTCGGGAGATTGGTTGCCCCGGGAGATTTTCGGGAGGGACACTGAAATCCGGGAGTCTCCCGGAAAAATCAGGAGGGTTGGCAAGTATGCATAAACAATGTCTGAGCAACTAAACTTGTGCAGGCTACAGGCTGTGCATTCTCTTAGTACAGAGTGATAGCTTTGAAGAGCCATACACGGACATGTCTACAACAGGAAGTGAACCCATGTGTAAATCAATTAGAAGTGAAGCGTGCATCAACACTCTAAAAACCTAAACATAAAAAGATAAACCACTAGGGCTTAGTGGTTAGAGTGTCCGCCCTGAGATCGGTAGGTTGTGAGTTCAAATCCCGGCCGAGTCATACCAAGGACTATAAAAATGGGACCCATTACCTCCCTGCTTGGCACTCAGCATCAAGGGTTGGAATTGGGGGTTAAATCACCAAAATGATTCCCGGGCGCGGACACCGCTGCTGCTCACTGCTCCCCTCACCTCCCAGGCGGTGATCAAGGGTGATGGGTCAAATGCAGAGAATAATTTCGCCACACCTAGTGTGTGTGTAACAATCATTGGTACTTTAACTTTACTTTTTAATAAAAGTTACCTTTAAAGTTGTGTTTAAATTTTATTTTAAACTTTTAAACAAAATTATTACGGCTCTTAAGAAGCCAGAACAATGTTGAATGTTTCTTCTGCCAAAGAAAATATATTGTGTGTCTTGGTTAAAAGATTTCAGTGTGTGTATAAATACATTTAGAGCACAGCAATATGGTGATAATAGTTATTATTACCATTGATAACCGTGATAAATTTGGTCATAATAACCATGATGTGAAATTTTCATATGTTTACATCTCTGCGGTCTACCTGTGGTTATGTTGATCAGTGCTTTGGAGAGTTTCAAAGTTCAAAGTTCATACATGACGTATTTACCATTTTAACAAGAGCAGCTACATATCCAGTCTTACATAACAACAATGTATGGTGAACTTGCAATAAATTAACTTGGGTGCTGAAGTATTTGGCCTTTAAATATAACTCGGTTGAAATGCTTAGTTTGTGTGACTGCTAAATTTAACCACCATGTATCTCGTCGCATGCCATCTTAACAAGACAGTTACATAATCCAACCAGGCCAATCCCATTTGAGACTTCCAGTAAAGATTGGAGTTTCAACCGCAAGAAGCACGAAACTCAAAACATTAAAATGATAAGTTGGATTGATCGTTTGTCGTACCTCCCTAATTTCCATTCTTAGTGTAACGGATACACAGGGGTTGAACCAGGCCAAGAAAACCAAGAAATTGTGATTCACATTTAAAAAACCTTAGTTTCTGCCAAAACCTCTTCAAAAACCCACTCCTCGATCAACTTCTGATTGGCTGATAACGATAGTAAAAAAAAAAAAAAACCAGTTACTGTACTAAAAACAACTTGCTTAAAAACTTAGCTTCACTGTTTAACACAGCAATTCTCTACATTTCAATTAACAAGCCAACTGCATGTGTTAACATCCCAGTGATAGGAAGTAGAAAAAGGCTGCTTAAACAGACAGTATCCTTTCTCTGTTACAGTTCATGATTGCGAAAAAAAAGAATTGCACCTCCAATCAAAATTTAACTCCGATATAGCTTAAACAAATGGAATTGCGGCTCAGAAGACATTGGGTAATTTCCAAACCATTTCACATTTCCAGTGGTTAATTTGCTCTTTAAAACACACTTCCAGATTCCCTATTACAGTAGTACTTCAACTTACAAGCATAATTGGTTTTGTGACAGAGCTTTTAACTCAAAACAATAGTATCTTCAAATCAACGTCTCCCATTGAGATTATTTTTTATGAAATTAATTGGTGCTTGACAGCCCAATTTTAGACTTAGACTTCCTTTTTATTGGCATTCAAATTTGAACTTTACAGCACAGATAAGAACGAAATTTCGTTACATAAGCTCATGGTAGTGCAGGATAAAAAAGCAATAAGGTGCATATATAAATAAATAAATATATATGAATAATATATAAATATATATATAAAATAAAAATAAAAATATATATATATATATAAATAAATAAATAGATTACTGTACAGATAAATATATTGCACTTTTCCACATGCGTCCACGTTTGTAACATTTTAACATATAACATGCCTTTTAAAAAGAAAATGAAGTAATGAAATAATAATCTACAGCATTTATCTTTGGGAGTGGAATTCTACAAAGTCTCATTCTAGCTGCTTCTACATTAAAACACACCATCATCAGCTTTTCCATGTGTTCATGGATAAATGTTTGCCGTTTCAACATCTTTGGTTGGTGTTATAGACTCATTCCGCTTTAGTATGGTGCAGATTCTAAGTGATACGCTCCAACGGCTTTGCCAAGTCGGCGACACGCTCGTTCATGTTTTTGATTATTTTTTTCTTTAATTCCATTTCTTCTCAGTACTGTCTTTTACACTCATTTTCTTCCATCGCACGGTTGGAAAACAAAGTTATCTCCATCTCTAATGAAGAGGTTATTGCTTGCGTGTAAAATGTTTTAAAGGGTTCACTGTGACATTTGCTACACCCACTAATGATGGGGATACTTCTAACTCAAATTTTTGACTGTAATTTAAAGCCAGAAAATTAACAGAGTCAGCGCTTATCTCAAAACACTCAATTTGACGTACCACTGTATTCAATTCAGTCTCAAACCATGAATAAAAACACAAAATATTTAATTTAGCACAGTATCGATTATCCTCAGCCAACGAGTGTGATTTTATAGTAATTTTAAAAATAATCATACATACCTAAAAGTGAAAACGTCGGTGAAGTTAAAAAAGTGGTAATATAGGTAGGTGTTCAGTGGACTGTGATTACCGTATTTTTCGGAGTATAAATCGCTCCGGAGTATAAATCGCACCGGCCGAAAATGCATAATAAAGAAGGAAAAAAACATATATAAGTCGCACTGGAATATAAATCGCATTTTTGGGGGAAATTTATTTGATAAAACCCAACACCAAGAATAGACATTTGAAAGGCAATTCAAAATAAATAAAGAATAGTGAACAACAGGCTGAATAAGTGTGCGTTATATGACGCATGAATAACCAACTGAGAACGTGCCTGGTATGTTAACGTAACATATTATAGTAAGAGTCACTCAAATAACTATAACATATAGAACATGCTATACGTTTACCAAACAATCTGTCACTCCCAATCGCTAAATCCGATGAAATCTTGTACATCTAGTCTCTTGCGTGAATGAGCTAAATAATATTATTTGATATTTTACGGTAACGTGTTAATAATTTCACACATAAGTCGCTCCTGAGTATAAGTCGCACCCCCGGCCCAACTATGAAAAAAACTGCGACTTATAGTCCGAAAAATACGTTATTAGTGAATTAGTGAAGTGAATTATATTTATATAGCGCTTTTCTCTAGTGACTCAAAGCGCTTTACATAGTGAAACCCAATATCTAAGTTACATTTAAACCAGTGTTGGTGGCACTGGGAGCAGGTGGGTAAAGTGTCTTGCCCAAGGACACAACGGCAGTGACTAGGATGGTGGAAGCGGGAATCGAACCTGCAACCCTCAAATTGCTGGCATGGCCACTCTACCAACCGAGCTATGCCGCCCCAATTAGGGGAAAATAACTGCTTTAATAATTGCCCCTAATCAAATGACAGTGTACTGAAGGTTTTCAGTTTACACAATTAAGCCACATGAAATGACAAATGGCAAATTAAGTTACGTGGATCCGGCTGACTGTGATAAAATGTGGTGCAGAGGAAACTGGATATTAGTTCAAGTAATTATGTAAAAAAAAAGGGGTGGATTCAAAAAGCGTATACTTCTTCCCATTACCCTTTTGAAATATGTTTAGTTTAATTTAATTAAATGTTATTCTATTAATTAAATTGTATTTTATTTTTTGTGAAATAATAATATTGCCATTGAGCACAAGATTGTTCACTGGAGATATGTATGTATATTATGTACTACATGTATGAGGTGGAGTTGACTATGACATACTCAATAAACATACTTGCCAACCCTCCCGGATTTTCCGGGAGACTCCCGAAATTCAGCGCCTCTCCCGAAAACCTCCCGGGACAAATTTTCTCCCGAAAATCTCCCGAAATTCAGGCGGACCTGAGTGACGTGTCGACAGCCTGTTTTCACGTCCGCTTTTCCACAATATAAACAGCGTGCCTGCCCAATGACTTATAACTGTAGAATGATCGAGGGCGAGTTCTTGGTTTCTTATGTGGGTTTATTGTTAGGCAGCTTCATTAACGTCCTCCCAGCACGGTAACAACACACAACAACAGCAGTCACGTTTTCGTCTACCGTAAAGCAGTTTGTCTGTCGTAAACGGCAATGTTGTGACACTCTGAAACAAGGACAATACTGCCATCTACTGTACATGCATATGTGACAATAACATCTAGGGCTTTTAGAGAGTGCAGTGCACAACTGCGCACACAACAAGGAGACGAAGCAGAATGCATCATCAGAGAGGGTGTTCAGCATGGTTAGAAAAATAGTGACAGAGAATAGAACAAGGATGGACAATTCAACCCTTAACTCAACAATGAGTAGATGAGTGTTATGTGTGTGTATATGTGTAAATAAATCAACACTGAAATTCAAGTATTTCTCTTTTATATATATATATATATATATATATATATATATATATATATATATATGAAATACTTGACTTGCGCCCGATTGTAGCTGAGATAGGCCAGCGCCCCCCACGACCCCGAAGGGAATAAGCGGTAGCAAATGGATGGATGGACTTGACTTGGTGAATTCTAGCTGTAAATATACTCCTCTCCTCTTAACACCCCCCACACCTCCCGAAATCGGAGGTCTCAAAGTTGGCAAGTACGTCAATAAACATATTGACAACGACAATAGCGGATGACGCTAATATTGTCAATTGATAACATAATAAATAAAGACAATAATTAATTAATTAATACTGTACCGGCCACTCTTTCCGTTGTGGACTCAACAAGTGACTTGGGCTGTCGACCAGTCTTCTTCAGCTCGCCACCTTTGCCTCGGTGATAATGGCACCTTGTTTCCGCCGGGGGTAGACCAGCCGCGGTGGAACCAAACACTCTTCTGGTGATGCCACCCTCCAGCGAGGATATACACGTTTGGCCCATAAGGGCTGAGCAGCGGCGAGTTGGATACATCACTTACCGCCTACTGACCCATTCAGATGTAAATGTCGAATGTTCTCCAAATTACCGGCAGACTAATATTTATGACTGCAGGGTCAAAAAGCCGGCACGTGTTACATCATATTCCATGTAACTGTGGGTAACTCATTCAAGGGGGGGATAGAGGGATGGTTTGTTGAACTACGTGTTACAGATAACTAAATACGCATAAGATGGTGATTTATTCTTAGCAAGTGGAGTTTTTTTCCTAAACGTGTTCATATTAGGATGTCCTGACATTTTTTGTGTTCTATATCAAATGTCTCGACAAACCGTTCTCCCCTTTGCAAATATTGGATTCGGCCATATTGACGTGGAGGGCGTGGCTTATCTGTAGGCAAGCCAATCACTTGACAGTGTTCTTTCTGCTCTGCTCAAAGAAAGGAACTGTCATAACGTGTCATCAGAGTGGACCCGAGGCGTTGGTAGGATGCCGACGTCATCGCACCGCCCGGAAGTTGTCCAAATGACTCACAAAAAAGAAAGTGGCGCGAGGTTATTTTTTAACTTGCAGTTTTGAAAGCGTATTTTGGTTCCAATCGCCCTGGGGTTCATATAGAGATTCAAGGTTCTGTACTGGGACCAACATTGTTTTTATTGTATATTAATGATATCTGCAAAATCTTTAAAAAACTAAATTGTATTCGCTTTGCTGATGATACAAGTCTGTACTGTTCTGGGCAAGACCTTGGCCAACTCTTAGAGACTGTAGAGAGTGAACTCCACATACTAAAGCAATGGTTTGATGCCAATAAACTGTCAATAAAACAAAATATATAATTTTCAGAAATAGGAAAAATAACATACAGTGTCATATAAGAATTAAATAATAAATGGGTTGTACTTGTATAGCGCTTTTCTACCTTCAAGGTACTCTAAGCGCTTTGACACTACTTCCACATTTACCCATTCACACACACATTCACACACTGATGGAGGGAGCTGCCATGCAAGGCGCTAACCAGCACCCATCAGGAGCAAGGGTGAAGTGTCTTGCTCAGGACACAACGGACATGACGAGGTCGGTACTAGGTGGGGATTGAACCAGGGACCCTCGGGTCGCGCACGGCCATTCTTCCACTGCGCCACGCCGTCCCTGAATTGATGATATGGAGATAGAAAGGGTGTATTCAACAACATTTTTGGGAATCTATATAGATGATAAATTAAATTGGAAACTGTACATAAATATACTTAAGACAAAGATGGCAAAAAATATTGCTATGTTACATAAAATCAAAAACTCCGTAAATCAAAAGGCTCTTAATATGTTATATAATTATTTCATACTTCCTTATCTTAATTATTGTGTTGAAATCTGGGGTAACAATTACAAAACAAACATCAACTCTATATTCTTACTTCAAAAGAAAGCGATTAGAATTGTAAATTATGCAGATTATCATGACCATACCAATGCTCTGTTTATTAAATTACAAACATTAAAACTGCACAATCTTGTTGACCTCAACACTGCTATTGTGACGTACAAAGCTCATAACCACATGCTGCCTCGGTGTCTACAGGAGAGGTTCAAACCCAGAGAGAATCCCTATGACCTCAGAGGTTCAGCTGTCTTCCAGAAAGCTAAGATAAGAACAAGCTTAAAAAGTAGATGTGTTTCTGTCAGGGGGGTTCAACTGTGCTTGGATGATCCCTTAAAATGTTTCAGTTCCATTCACACATTTAAAAAACACTTTAAGACCAATGTCTTGAAAAAATATATCACTCTTGAATCAACACAGTAGTTAATACTATGATCAATGTTAATTAAAATACTAAATGTGGGATAAATAATAATGGAAGTATAATTGTTTGTATATAGTATATAAATTGGTACAAAGGTTTAACACGTGTACAAGGATATTTCACATGCCTTTACTGTGTATATAATTGAACAGTGTTCATATTGTGTATAATGTGTATTTATAATATGTTGTACAAAAGACATTTCATAATTTTCGTAAGTTAATCTTGTACTTGACATTGTTTATAGGGTTAGGCGCAATAAGTGTTCAACTTCAGCCTAAACCCTTTCGGTCTGCAACATTTTCATTTTCAATCTATGAATGTACAACTGTTTGTTTATTTTGTTCACCATTGACCGAAGAATAATAAACTAACAAATCATTATTATTCGACATTAATGATATTTTTAAAATCATGGAACTTGGTCGTTGATTTGTCAGACTTCCGGGTTGTGTCACCTGTTCTCACCTTTACGCTGACGTCATGATGGAAAGTCATTTGCGTCCATCACGACTAAGAACATTTCACTACACTAAACAACACTTTCGAGATCAATTGGATACGACACTATTTCAAAGACCCTACCTCAATTTGAAACTTCATTTCATCCATCCATTTTCTACCGCTTATTCCCTTTGGGGTCGCGGGGGGCGCTGGAGCCTATCTCAGCTACAATCGGGCGGAAGGCGGGGTACACCCTGGACAAGTCGCCATCTCATCACAGGGCCAACACAGATAGACAGACAACATTCACACTCACATCCACACCCTAGGGCCAATTTAGTGTTGCCAATCAACTTATCCCCAGGTGCATGTCTTTCTCATCATGTATTTTCTAACCTTGGAGGCCTAACATTTTTGCTATTGTGTAACTACAACATTGATAGGATTCCTGTTGCTCTTTCAAACTTCCACAAACGAGCCCTTCTGGCATGCTCTCTTATATACAAGCACAATTTCTCACCTACCAAATATTTCATTTGGAACAATAAAGACATGTTACAAAAGGAAATCTCTTTTCCTCAACAATTGTTTCGAGAATTATATTATTTTAGTGAGTCATCTTTTCAATAAGGAAGGTCAACTTTTTAATCACCAATAATTTCTCAACCATTTTAAGGTCCCTGTGACTCCCAAACAATTTGCCATTGTATTTGATGCCATTCCAACAGGTGTTGTTATGTTGTACATGGCTTACTCGTCTCCTCTTTCTGCTGTAAAAATTGTGAATGATCCACTTGACACTCCTGTGGGGAAACTTTGCTTTGATCAGAAAAATCCGCAGCTTATTCCAAAATGATCGTGTGTCTGTCTCCTATGTAATTGCGATCTGGAATAATGTTGTAAATGACATCTGCTGGGTCAGAACATGGTCCCTTCCTAACAGGTATTTACTTACCAACAAAGTCAAAGAGATATCTTTTAAAATCATTCATCGTTATTACCCTGTAAAGACTGTGATGGTTAGATACAAGAAGGACATTGATGTTACCTGCACCTTATGTAACATGCATCCAGAGACTGTTTATCACCTGTTTTGGACTTGTGAAAGCACTCCATCACTATGGCAGGGCATCTGTCACTTCATCCTGAACAATATTCATGACAAATTTGTGCTTTGTTTTAAAGATGTGCTATATGGATTTACACTGTATGAAAAAACAATTGAAAAGGAATTTTACCTTTGCAACCTCATTATACCATTGGCTAAGTTTTATATTCATAAATGTACGTAAGTTTCTCAATACCCGACCTGTTTTTTGTGCCTTTAAAAAGATTTAGAACTCTACATTAAAACACTCTCTACCTCTAACAACCAAAAAGCTGTGAAATTGATGATGCTATGTTCCAAATTTAAGTTATTTACTGAGATTTGAGTGAGCCTATGGCTTTGCACTTTCTTCATTTTATTTATATATATATATATATATATATTGCATTCTATTTTAGTTACTTTGAATTTACAACCCCCTGGCGCTGTTTGGTACTGTTTTTGTACGTATTTTGATTATTGTTTCTCGACTTGTTTGTTAATGTTGAAATTTATAAATAGAGGTTTAAAAAAAAAAAAAAATCACGACCAAGAACGAAATTAGTGATCAAACAAACAAAATGTTACATTAGTTATTTTTAAATGTATAGGTTTGACAGAATATAGAAGAGAGGCTCCTGTGAGTAAAAAACCTGATATATTCAACTTTTAAAAGTAGCTACTTAGTGTACTTTTCTGCATCAAGTTATTTTGATCTGTAGGAATATTTTATGTCCTATCTAAGATGTGTTTAAACCGTTTAGGAAGTTTATGGTGGACTTATTTTGTACTTTAATGATTCCGAATGATTATTTTCTTTCTCTATGGTTGTTTTTTCTTGCAGAGTGGATTGTGGATGTTGTGGAAAGTGGAGATATACTTTATATATGTACGGTCCAACAGATGTTGTCCATTGACAAACAGAAGACAGAAACCATACAGCCAACTAATTGAATATTTGTTATTTCATGAAATACTGTATGAAAACAGTCATTTCATCTGTAAATGCATAGGCTACTGTATTTTTTATTATCTAAAATGTAGCACTTGGTTGTGGTAAAGGTTGTCCTTTTATGTAAATAATAGGTAAAAATAAATCAAATAAGGCTGAATATTATCCCTATTCTTGAAGCTTTGCAATAATTCAACATGTGATTTTTTTCAATTAATGTACGTGTAAACTAATTTCCTTCAAGATTGTCATGAAGAAAGAAAAGACAAAGCAGTTCACCTTTAAATCAAAAGTAAACGTAAAAGGCAAAATGATTTTATGTTGAATAACACTACCAAATAACCACATTTCAAGGTTCATGCATTTAAGCGTAAGTTTGCACAGTTTAAGTCCTATTTTAACAATGGGCAATTTGTGATGTCACAGATTGACAGATGTACTGAAGAGGGCAATTTTAGTTCATGCTCTGCCAGGTGCTTCCTCTGTGCTCTATTGTGTCTATGCCTCCAGTGTTATTCCTTCTCATTTCGTCCATACCTCTGATGTCTACAAAATAAATACTGAAGCCTACTTCAGTCTTTGTTTATTTTTCGCGGTGCTGTTTTGTCAAGACGGGCCACTACAAAACTGTATTAGCTGCCAAATTCAGACGAAAAAAACAGCGGCATTAAAACTTGGTTTGAGGAAACAAGAGAAGGTAAGATAAGGTATTATTTTTAACAACATTTGACTAGAGCGATAAATGCTGGTTCTCTATGCTGCTCTGTATTGATCCAAGAGAGGGCAGGTGTACCTAATGTTGTGACTCTCATTTATATGTTTATTTTTTACTGTTTCTTCAAAATTCTTAACAGTGTACATTTTGAAAAAATAAATTCAGATTTTGGACAGAAAGTAACCACGCGGCTTCTTTTGCAATAGGAACTGTTTGCAGACGGACTCAAAAAAGCAGGTTATAACTGATTGCCGATCAAAATTTTATACCAAGGCATATCCAATACATATTCTGCAGACCTTTTAACTGATGTTGGGCCCCATACATAACTTCATTTGGAGGTCCCACCCTACCCATTACATCATCTTTTCACACTTAGTGAAACGATTTTTATACTTTTTTAATCAAAATGTAATTTAACTCGATGCATGTTTTTGTAATCAAACAAATTGATGGGAAATAAATAGTAAACATTTTTTTATTTTGGTGGAAAATTATTTTTAACCTCATTTACAACATGAAATTACAGACCTTGTTTTAAGGTGGGTGTTTTTTTTTCTTGCCTCCACTGCCAATCTGGTTCCTTGTATGTGGTTCTCAGCCTGCTCCATGTGTGAAGTGTCTTGAGAAAATTGAAAATATAACAGCCAAGTTGACATGATTTCTTCTGTGTCTCAACCCATCACTAACAAACCATTACCACACACTAGGTGGATTACAACGGAGCAGAATACAATTATTTTCAAAATGTTTTATAACATTTCTGTAAAATGTACTTCATTACACTCATAGTACAAGAAAAACAATGAATATTTTACTTCAAATGTAAAGCACAAGTCTGAGTTATTTTATTTGGGTGTAGACATCTTTTCACTCCCTTTTTAAATGGCAGTACAAAAAAAAGACACAGTTTTTGTGACCAACAGTGAAGGGGAAGGGCTTTGGACAGTAAAATGAAACAAAGATGAATTGATCTAAACAAACTCAAACAGGAAAGAAACACCTGCTGCGTATCAAAATGCTCTGTACATTTACATTTATAACAATAAATTTTTCAGGCAATGTATGTGAGATACTGTTTGAATACAAATAGCAACTGCTTCATTTACAAACTAAGGCTGCCCACCTACTTTGAGCTTCTGTTCAATAGGAGTCCCTTTTATCCTATCTTGGTTTCCTTAACGAGAACAGTCCGTGACAGTCAAAGAGTGGTGCTGTGTGATGGGGTGGGGTGGGTGACTTGCCTTCCAGGGCAGCTTTTACAGTCTGTCATGTTCCCCCCCACACTTTACCAGCTCAAATTTAAGTTCTCAGGAAGCTGAGCTTTCTTCTGGTGCTGCTGGTTGACTGGAGGGGGACGGGGCGTTTGATTGTGTTGTGGAAGGCTTCTTTAGTTGGGTGGGACTTTGGACATGCTGCACAGAAATCTGCGGTTTGGCTAGAATGAGCTGTGGCACCGATGTGCCCGTTGCCAGTTGGACCATGGATGTGGTGGCTGCTTTCGTGACAGCCTGAGAAAGATTTGTAGGGGCAGGTTTGGCCTGTACGAGCTGGGTCAGCTGGCCTGATTGATTTGCCTGCATGAATGCAGCAAGCTGGTTTGCTGGGATGGTGATAATTGTTATTTTGTCACCTGCTTTGGAGCCAGTAGGCAGCATGGTGGGTACGGCCTGAATAACAAGTTTTGGAGCGGCACTAGCGCTGGCTACTGTAACTGGAGCTCCTGCAGCCGTGGTTAGTACTGAGGAGGAGTTTAATGTAAGATGGCCAAGAGAGTTAGTCATCACCACAGGCATGGTGCGGATGGACCTGTCATAAAAGAAAAAAACAGGGATTATCATATGTACACCATATATGTACATATTTACATCACATATACACCATAAATATAGTCCTGAAATTTCTTGGGACGAAAGCCTCAGGCTGGGTCTCGTTTCTTCAACTTTCGCCACAAGTTCTCCATTGGATTCAGGTCAGGCCTCTAACTTGGACATTCTAAGACATTGACATAATTCAGTGCCTCCAGGATTTCGCGACGTCACCAATTCATACAAATTCAACCAATTCCTGCAAATTATGCAGAGCTTCTGACTTGATCCAATACCCACAATTTCCCTGCACATTTTGGCCAATCAGCGACATTTATGGCAACAAAATTTGTCCCAGCAGCATTCAATAGGTAACATCATTGTTCAACCAATCAAATGTCTCCCTTCATTGTCTGCGTCTTCAATTCCTTGTTTACATTGACAGATGCATTTATTCACTCATTTATTACTCATCATTCACTCATTTTACCAACAAAATCACAGCTATAGATCGCTCTCAAAAGTTTCTCAATGTTCTCAACAAAAGTGCGAGCAAACTACGGAACATTAGCAAAAGTTTACGATCAAATTTCAACTTTAAAAACATGCGTAAATGTGCATGATAACTTCTGAAACTTGTTGACGACAAAGCAGTCAGCCAATAATAACATATAATAAGAAGAAGACGTTTGCTGGTGTTTGTTCTACAAACTATGCACACATTTGAGTGAATTGGTCACATGCATAAGTATAGAAAATACCAGCAGATGGAGCACTCTGTTGGTTAAGATATGTATTAAATATGCTAAGCCTAAATTTACACTTTATGGGGAAAAAAAGCTTTTATAGGAATATGTATGTATACAAAATCTCCCAAAAGTGAGTACACTCATGGACTAGTTTAACTACAGTACATCTTTTCGGATATACTTCAGAGTAGTCAGTGTACAGTTGGTAAACAAAATGTACTTTTCATAGTATTGTCCTTAAAGATTATTTGCATTGTTTACTTGTCCATCCATCCATCCATTTTCTACCGCTTATTCCCTTTGGGGTCGCGGGGGGCGCTGGAGCCTATCTCAGCTACAATCGGGCGGAAGGCGGGGTACACCCTGGCTTCATCATAAATAACTTTTAACTGTGAATGTTTTTTTCCGCCAAATGTAAAGGCCGAGATATAATTTTTTGTCTTTTCCTTCCTTTTATAATTCCAAAGGGATAATCAATTTATTGCATCTTTCATTTTATCCTGTGATTTTAGTGCAACACACCCACACCTAAAAAAAACCCTGCACTTTTCATTGCAATTTTTGGGAATACTTCTGCTATTCAGGCATCTCAAAAAAGGTCCAAGAGATCCTGGGGAGGGACTGTTGTCAATGTTCAAAAACGTTTGTTTTAAAATGAAAATAAAGCACATTTTGTTAAATTTGTTGTCCTGTGTTGTTTAGGATTTGGGTTACAAAAATATAACACTTAACACTGATGACAAATTCATAAAATCGAAAGGCAATGTCATGTTAATGAAAAACAAAAGGCCGTAAAACATTGCAACTTTTGCCGCAAATTTTTTAAAATGCTGCTGCGAGATCAAGCATTTTAGGCCGCAACAATCACAAAATAAGTCTGCGAAATGCTGGAGTGACTAATAATTGTGTAACATACTTCACTCCCTTGGCAGTATGCTTCAAATAATTTCACTGTTCCAACTCCCAGTTGTGGGTGAGTTTCTCAATGGATTCCTTCATGTTTTTAATTAAAGCTGTTGATGTAATCCTCATTTCTAAAGATTCCTAGCACCTTGACATGGTTCCATGTGCCACTGGAACACAAGCATCACCATAGCATTACAAAAATGTTCGTCTTGTAGGCTTCTCCTTTCTTTTTTCAAACATTTAGCACCAAATAACTTTAACTTTGTCTTATCAGATCACAGGATGACGACAAAAGCTGGGATCTTGCTTTTGTCTGCACAAAGAAAGTACCGTATTTTTCGGACTATAAGTCGCTCCGGAGTATACGTCGCACCGGCCGAAAATGCATAATAAAGAAGGAAAAAAACATATATACGTCGCACTCGAGTATAAGTCGCATTTTTGGGGGAAATTTATTTGATAAAATCCAACACCAACAATAGACATTTGAAAGGCAATTTAAAATAAATAAAGAATAGTGAACAACAGGCTGAATAAGTGTACGTTATATGACGCATAAATAACCAACTGAGAACGTGCCTGGTATGTTAACGTAACATATATTGGTAAGAGTCATTCGAATAACTATAACATATAGAACATGCTATACGTTTACCAAACAATCTGTCACTCCTAATTGCTAAATCCCATGAAATCTTCTTCCTCGTGGTCGCTTCTGGTATGCACCGCTAGCGTCCTTTCTTTCTGCTGCTCGATCGCCGTTTTCTGCTGCATATTTCACTACGTTCAGCTTGTAATCTACAGTATATGATTTCCTTTTCTGTGCCATTTTTGTTCAGCCCTTCTCAGTTTTTATAAGTTACCGCCAATGTTGAAGTGATCCATTTTAATAGCTACGGCAGTAGCATATAGCATATAGCAGTTAGCATCCCATGACCCACAATGCACTTCTGCCATGACCCTCCCCCGCCAAATTCTTATTGGTTGACGTGTGAGTGACAATAGCTGACGTGTGTGTGACGATTGCAGACATTAGCTTCGTCTCTTCCGTGAATTAGATAAATAATATTATTTGATATTTTACGGTAATGTGTTAATAATTTCACACATAAGTTGCTCCGGAGTATATGTCGCACCCACGGCCAAACTATGAAAAAAACTGCGACTTATAATCCGAAAAATACGGTACTAGCTGAAGAACACTGTGCTCATCGTCAAGTATGGCAGTAAAAATGTGATGCTTAAGAGTATGCTCATCATTGGTATTGATTTAATTGTAGTATCGTTTAAAATGTATACAATACCCATCTCTAGTATCATGTGAAAATGAGTACGCCTCTGTACCAAATCAAGAGTTTCTCCAATTACTGTATGAATACACCCCTAATGTTCAGATGCTCGAACAATCATTGGATCATGTATTTTTTTTAGCAAAATATTGTTAGTTCTCATAGGTCAACTACAATGATCTAACAATAATTACAATGCTAAATTATCTGATAAAACAATGTCCATTTTAGTCATTGGGGTGCATGACAAAAGCAAATTCAAAAGTTTGAAAGGAAAGTAGTGTCAAACCTGGTAGTAGTATTACTGGGGATGATGGTGACATAAGTTTGTTGAGCGTGGGAGGAAGCAGGGGCGTTTTCACCCAGGATTTCTGAACCTTGCTGGCTGGACAACATGCTCTCGCTGTCTTCACCTTCATCATTATCATCAATGATTCGAATGTTCTTTGGCATGTCTTTAAACTGGTAGGCCAACCTCTGACCCTCCACCTTTGCAAGGATGCCACGCTGGTAATAATATCTGCATATGAACACACAAGATTGATCATATTCTACAACATCCCCACATTTATCAGAAATTGTATTTCTAAGTTTTTGTATTTTGTAGAGTGGCTGACCTTAGGGCTCGGCCCATTGTTTCATAGTTCATATCAGGCTTGTTCTTGTGTTTCCCCCATAGTTTGGACACCGCCTTGGAATCAACCAATTTAAAGATGCCCTTTTCTCTTTGCATCCACTTAATGTATCTAGGACAGGTGTTTTTGTCCTGCAATAGCTCCAGAAGAAACTCCCACAGGTAGGTGGTATTTCCTAGAAGAAAAACAATGTCACCAAGTCTAATACAAATTAGATTTTTAGGACACTTTGACTTGAATAAAGCACATGGATATGAGGAACGAGAGCTTTTTGGCTTCATTCAAGGTATATTGACTCCACTTTCAAGCAAGTCTAGCTTCTGCACACATTATTACACTGTACCTTATTAAAGTATGCACATAAAATGCATATGCCATACCTTTTCCCTCCCTCTGCCTCTTTTTCATCCCCATGTCAAAGGAGCCATTGGATGTAGGTTGATGCATCTTTATCTTACGTCCACCTAAAAGTGTTGAATTTATTTATTTTTTGGGTTTCCTTGCATCTTTCAACATCAAACAAAGCAAATTACTATCTAGAATGAGTCTTATAATACTGACCTCCTCTCTTCCTCTTGGCAGCAGGTTCACAATCAGGTGGGATTGGGAAGGATTCCTCCTCCTCTAATGATCCACACTCTGTAGAAACCTCCACCACTGTCTCCATCATCACATCTTCTGCTGGGTCCAAACACATAATAATCATTCAATTTTCTCATTCCATTTGTATCTCTTCAACAAATACTGCCTTTTTACTTCGATGCAAGTACATATAACTAAGTAGGTAAATAAAGTCAATATTCAGAATAATCAAGCAATTTATTTTGACTGTACATGCATGCCCCTTTACCTTAATCTTGGATGGTCACCTAAAAGGCGGCACAGGTCAATGCATATGCCAGTGCAAAGTTGAGTGAGGAGACTTCCACTTGTGTACCAGCAGGCAAATTTCATTTCAAAATACACCCAGGCTAAACTTTAGGTCAGGGGTGCCCAAACAGAGTCGTGGTCAAAAGTTTACATACACTTGTAAAGAACATAAGGTCATGGCTGTCTTGAGTTTCCAATCATTTCTACAACTCTTATTTTTTGTGATAGAGTGATTGGAGCACATACTTGTTTGCCACAAAAAACATTCATGAAGTTTGGTTCTTTATGAATTTATTATGGGTCTACTGAAAATGTGACCAAATCTGCTGGGTCAAAAGTATACATACAGTAATGTCAATATTTGGTTACATGTCCCTTGGCAAGTTTCACTGCAATAAGGCGCTTTTGGTAGCCATCCACAAGCTTCTGGCGAGCTTCTGGTTGAATTTTTGACCACTCCTCATGACAAAATTGGTGCAGTTCAGCTAAATTTGTTGGTTTTCTGACATGGACTTGTTTCTTCAGCATTGTCCACATGTTCTCAATGGGGTTTAAGTCAGGAATTTGGGAAGGCCATTCTAAAACCTTAATTCTAGCCTGATTTAGCCATTCCTTTACCACTTTTGACATGTGTTTGAGGTCATTGTCCTGTTAGAACATCCAACTGTGCCCAAGACCCAACCTCCGGGCTGATGATTTTTGGTTGTCCTGAAGAATTTGGAGGTAATCCTCCCTTTTCATTTTCCCCATTTACTGTCTGTAAAGCACAAGTTCCATTGGCAGCAAAACAGGCCCAGAGCATAATACTACCACCACCACCATTATTCCTGGGAATAAAGGCCTCACCTCAATTTTTGTTTCATCTGACCACATAACTTTCCTCCAGAAGGTCTTATCTTTGTCCATGTGATCAGCAGCAAACTTTAGACGAGCCTTAGGGTGTCGCTTCTGGAGCAAGGGCTTCCTTCTTGCATGGTAGCCTTTCAGTCCATGGCGACGCAAAACAAGATTGACTGTGGACACTGACGCCTATGTTCCAGCAGCTTCCAATTCATTGCAGAACTGCTTTTTGGTGGTTCTCGGTTGACTCTTGATCATCCTGACCAATTTTCTCTCAGCAGTAAGTGACAGCTTGCGTTTTCTTCCTGATCGTGGCAGTGACAAAACTGTGCCATGCACTTTAAACTTACAAACAATTGTCTGCACAGTTGCTCTTTGAACCTTAAGCTGCTTTGAAATGGCTCCAATTGACTTTCCTGACTTGTTCAAGTCAATGATTCGTTTTTTCTGATCTGTGCTAAGTTCCTTTGACTTTCCCATTTTCGCGTGTGTAACCGAGTCTATGACTGCATCACATGAGCCCTATTTAAATGGGCTCAGAGAAGTCAACAGGTGTCGTCAATCATAATCACTCAGATGAAGTTAAGAGACCATGCCATGAAGCTAATCTGATTCGATTGTAACTTTTCTACATCACCAAAATTGATCATGTATGTTGCTGTATGCATACTTTTGACCCAGCAGATTTAGTCACATTTTCAGTAGACCCATAATAAATTCATAAAAGAACCAAACTTCATGAATGTTTTTTGTGACAAACAAGTATGTGCTCCAATCACTATCACAAAAAAATAAGAGTTGTAGAAATTATTGGAAACTCAAGACAGCCATTCCATTATGTCCTTCACAAGTGTATGTAAACTTTTGACCACGACTGTAAATATATATTGTATATTCTACTATAATTACTCTATTGAATTAACAAGCTCCTAGCGCTTTTGCATTGTTTTTGTACTTGTTTTAATTGTCCTTGTTCATATGTTTATGTTTGTAAATGTTGAACTTTATAAATAAAGGTACCGTATATGAAAATATATATATATATATATTTGCTCATTTGTGTTGAAGTGAATACGGCTGAGGGAGCGCTCAGTCGTGTATGAAACATGCTCATTTTCCTAATGAACATGACATGATGTCACAGTAAAAGGACTACCGGCACTCACCTACAGTCACAAAAAGAACGGCACAATTTGGGACCCCAGATTCGTTTCATTTGCCATATGGAGGCAGCGCTTATCCTGCTTTCAAACCTTGCAAGACCTTTTGTACGCAGTTTGAAAGCCATAGCCGAAGAAAAGAAACAGACGCAGCAATTTATGGATGACAGCAAAGTTATTGAGTTAATTTTAATAAATTACTTTTACCGGTCGATTAATTGACTTGCTACTATCAGCGCAGTCCTACCATTGTAAAACATTTTTAATGCGTCTGGACATCAAATTAAATGATTTTAATGCTATTAAAAGGTGTTAATTTTTGCATAATTCATTTAATGCCCCGCGGAAACCTCGTGTGTGCTTTGCTTCAAGATGCTACTTTGTGCGCCGATGAAAGCGGCTGCAACAAATTATCTCAGGTTGATCTTAATCCATCGGAGTTTGCGAAATTGGCCGCCTTTGTGACTTTTGCAATTGTAGCAGGCGCTTGTTGCTACCACACCATCTTTTTCCAAAAAATACAAACAAATAATTTTAATGCACTGCAGAATTATTTAATGTGACTACCAAGATGGAGAAATATATACATACAAGCTAACAAATGTTACCAAACTGGCCATTAGAGACAAAACGGAAGGTGATCAGTCTTGTATATTCTAAGTACATTTAAAAGAGCTTTTCCTGGAATTCGAGGATAGAAGCATGTACTTCACATACAAATAAAAGGTAAGCACCCAGATGTTTTAATTTGATAAAAATAAATACATGTGACTAAAAAGTATTTATTTGTTTAACTCCCAAGTGTCTCACCTGCCTTGAACCTCACTGCATGTCACCGTTACTGCACCACACACAAAATTGGCTTTAATTATCCATCCATCCATTTTCTACCGCGTATTCCCTTTTGGGGTCGCGGGGGGCGCTGGAGCCTATCTCAGCTACAAAGGCGGGGTACACCCTGGACAAGTCGCCACCTCATCGCAGGGCAAACACAGATAGACAGACAACATTCACACTCACATCCACACACTAGGGCCAATTTAGTGTTGCCAATCAACTTATCCCCAGGTGCATGACTTTGGAGGTGGGAGGAAGCCGGAGTACCCGGAGGGAACCCACGCAGTCACGGGGAGAACATGCAAACTCCACACAGAAAGATCCCGAGGCCGGGATTGAACTCACGACTACTCAGGACCTTCGTATTGTGAGGCAGATGCACTAACCCCTCTGCCACCGTGAAGCCTGGCTTTAATTAATCGCAGTAAATTACTTGCTTTTAAATTTACTTAAAAAATTGGCCCAACATTTTGACACACACAATTTTATGTCATACACAACCATTTTTAAAAGTTTTAGATGAAAGAACAATTGCCCAAAACTTGGTAACAGTATTCTCTTAAGTTCTGTCAGGGTGTATTTTGAATCAAAATTTGCCACTGAACACCAGTCAAAATCACTGGCTAATACATTGACCTGATCACGGACTGTACAGCACTTTTCAGGTAACCATAAGTGGTTACATAATGAAGCATGTGCGATCAAAATAAATTGTATGAATAATTTGCGTTTATATGATTAATGTGACAGTTTGTGATAAATTGAATGTGTGAATTTTCGACAGCCCTACGAGGGCTAATATCCTTTTAAGACAATACATCAGCAACTAGTTACAGTATTCTGGTGAAAACACAGATACACTCTGACAAGTAAGCTTTCAAGCATGCAAGTGTGTTTACCTGTATTGCGGTCATGCAGTCCTCCAGGAGACTCCATATGCAGAAGAGCTTCAGCTGCTTCAAAGGTTTTATCAAAACAAACCACGTCCTGACCCGACATCTCCACTAAAAAAAGACAATGAACATATGTTATTACAGTATTGCTTCAGCCACACCTTTACCTACAGACTCACTAAAATATAGTGGGTTCATGAGTCACCCTTTTGTATGTAGAATTTGGTAGTCATTTCTAAACCGAATTTGCTGTTGTTATTCATCCATCCTTACATAATCTAATGTATCTATCATCTATTGGACTTACTCAAAAGCGAGACACAGATGACTGCAGCCAATTACCGTACTGTTAATAACAAGGAGGGCTGCAGCAATCGATAATTTTAGTAGTCGAGTAATCTATCGATTAATTTGTTCGATTAATCCAATAGTTGGATAAAACACACTTGAATAGCCTCAATACGTAGTTCAGGGAAGAGTTGAGTAAACAAAGATTATTGTGCTTGCCATAACCTTTTTTATATATAAATAAATGCAATAATGAAATTACAGTTTTAACAAAAAAACAATGAATAAACAATAAAAGTTAAAAATTTAAAAAAAAACATTAGTGTTGATTAAAACCGGGCAATAAATAAACACAAGAATCAAGTTAAACAATAAGGCAAAGTATAGTAATGCATTATAACTTATAAAACGTCACTCACATTCAAATAATAAAGATGAAAGCACATTGTGTAACCTTAATATCTGAGGTACATAGTTTAAATTGTGTGTGTAGTTAAAACAAACACATTTAAAAAGGTATCCATTGGAGAAGTGATGTTTGCAATTGGGAAAAACAACTCGTTAGCGTTAACATACAAACTGGAAAAACTAACATGTTCTCACATGCCCAAATGTGTTTGACTAATCCTTTCGTTATGCGAGTCAAGCATATTAAATGGTCTCAGCCAACTGCCAAAATAGACTTTTACTTAGTTTTAGGTTGTTTACTTTGTATTAACGCAGGGTGCTTTCTGGAAATATGCTACACAACTATTCTCTTTTCCAAGCGTAACCAGAGATTTTTTTGTTGTTTTTTGGAATAAATTCTCTTTTTTGTTAACCTAATGCTCTGGTGTGCAACTTGTGCATATATGTAAATGCTGTGCCAGGAACACTAGCACTGAGAAATAGTATGCGTCACATGGAGGGCAGAAATACAAACGTGTGATTATTTTTTTGTAATTAAGGAATTGTAATTAACGCATGAAACCCTAATCTTACAAGTTGTATAATCTCTTACCAGTCTCTGCCACTTCTGTGACCACCTCCTGCTCTTCAGCCACATCCTGCATGATGTAAGTCTCGTCATCATAGACCAGAACCTGTGCAGAGTAACACTCTTCCACTTGTGCATTAGGCACCTCCTCTACGATCACTGCGGGGCAGCCATCATCCTGCACTTCCACACCTTCCTCTTCCTCCACTTCGTCACCTCCACCCACAATTACTGCCTCTACCTCCTGCTGAATTACTTCGTCATCCTCCTCCTCCTCAGCTGGCTGTGGCTCACACTGCAGTTTGGAAAGATGCAAGAGGGCAGATGTGTAGTTGGTTGGTTGCAGTGTATCCCACAGGACAATGACATATTCATCAATTTGACCAAGACGCATTTGCAAAACGTCAGTAAAAAAAAACTGTCTGTCTGCATTACATTATTTACAATAAATAAATCGATTATCAATTATTTGCGCTTACTAATCGTTTTTATAATTATCCATGTCCGAATTGCGATTAATCTAAAAATCTATTATTTCTCCCACCTGTACTAGCAGGTCACTGAAGCACGAATGGATATACATAGTTTATTTGCCTACTATTGACTAATGATGCACCGTAAATTCGGCTGCCGAAAAAAGACTTTGGCTTGACTTAATTTTGATCACAACATCAAAAAATACTCTCCATCTATACATTTTTAATAAAGCAAATAAAAAAAAGAAAATAACACCATGTGTGTCCGAAAAGGAGAAGGAATAAGCAAAAGCTTATAATGTCCTGCCCCATCACTCAGATATAATAATCTGATTATTTGCCAACAACAGAATGCATGAGGACCTTAAATAACACTATTCATCTAGTACATTTTATAATGTATAGTACCGGTATATTGAGTATGTAATTACATAATACATTTGTAATGACATACATGAATACTCAAAAAAATAAAAATAAATAATGAATCAAATTAACGCTCATTTCATCAAATGTAGTTTATATGAATAAAATATAGGGCTGGGCGATATGGCCGAAAACCATATCACGATATATGTTTTTTATATTGATAGATATTGATCATTATTAATACTATTTATGACTTATTTAAGCGTGCCAATAAATACAGTGAAACAAATTCCAACTTACTAAGGGTGCGATTTATCAGTGGAGAAGGTGTCTGGTGGCCAGGTCGGATGAGCGTGGCTAAGGTAATAAAATAATTTACAGTAAGTAGATTTGAAGATAGTTGCGCTCCTTCACTACAGTCTGGGACTGGACAGCAGAACAGCAGGAAAGGCGTGACACTCGGTAGTTGATGCTGTTACGTGATTGACTGTTAGTGTGTCACTCCCATTGTTCAGTGACACTTCCTGCTTCCTGTTTGCTGGGATCCTAAATCGCAAACTCCATGAAACAAATCTTGCTTCATAATTTCTGGTTTCTTCTGACCAAAAAATATTAATATATATCGAATATTCAATTGAATGCATTTTATACGGATATCGAGTATGCGTCTATTGCGATATATATTGATATCGTATTATCGGCCCAGCCCTAATAAAATATATCCTTAAGATATTTTATGTTTCCTACTCCTTGTTGTAGTTGTATTTCGTTTTAAAATATAACAATGTTATTGCTTTGTTCGATTTCCTCATGCAATTCAAGGTTTCCCTGAGATTGCCAAGATACCTGTGGCGGCGTTGTTAGGGGTGTGGTTATGGGCGTGGTCACCAGGACGCTATCGCAATATTTGCATAATCTGCTATGATGATATGATTTTCTTTAAAATGGTTAAACAAATGTATACATACATTTGAAACAAATATGTTATTAATTAGTATTAACATATATGGTTATATTGTTTCGCCATCTTTTCAATGTTTGCTGCTTATTATTATTAATAGATTATTACATTGTGTTTTGAGAATTTTTCAAGTGTCTAGAGACATTTAATGCCTTTTTTATTAAAAATTACTAACAACAAATCTAGCATCTTTTTATGGTGTTATTATAAATGTACTCATGTTCAGAACTCTACTCACCAGATCCATAAATTTAATTATTTGCGACTTTATAAAGAGTGCATTGGTGTGTTCCCAAAAGCCAACATTGTGTATTATTCTCAGTAGGCCAAATTTTGCTGGATGACATATTGACCTACAAATTATTGCCGATAAACGATTATATTGCCATTATTTTTATGAGACCAAATTACCATTGATGTAATGTTAATACATAATAATAACAATGCATGTATACACTTTCAAATGCAATAAACTTGTATTTCTCAAATATTTTAACATTGACAATGGAATGTAGACTTAAAACTCCAATTTAAATAAAGCAAACATTTAACAACCCAAAAATATACTTTGTTGCACTTGAAAAAAAGTTACAACCAAAAGCAATACAATATCTTAGATTGGAACTGCACTTTTTTGGGGGGAATTTTGCCTATTGTTCACAATCATAAGAGACAAGAACACGTTTAAAAAAAAATATATTTTTAAAAATGATAAACGCTTGCAAGACGCGGCCAATGGGAGTCACCGTTGTAGCCTTCAAAGCCCTCTAAAACAACTTCAAAAGCCTCCAACATTTTATATACACACTGCTAGCATAAATGTAGTAACAGACACATTCATAACAATAAGTAATATGTAAAATATTTACCGTATATTGGTAATTTTTTGCCGAAACTAATTTCCTCGGCGTATTTATTGCCATTTGCATAGCAATGCACTTCTGACTTCTGGCAGCAAAGTGTGTTTCTACTTCTGGATACAAACGCAAGTGTCTCGTAATCATGGCATACTTGGTAATAAACAACGACGGACTATTTTTGGACAAATGAGGATTCACAACTTTATATTTTTGAACCTGAATATACGAAAGATAAACTGCTGCTATTTTGGAGCAGCCGGAAGCCGAGAGAGTGAGGTAAGTGCGACTTAAAATGACACTGTAAATGTGGAGCTTGGAGCCAAGCTAGGTCAACATAATTGGACTGATAATCCAAAATCAACTGGAAACGTCCCCAGCCAGCTGGATCAATCGAACAACTGTCCATCGAGAAAGTGCAGCACGTCATGCGTGTTAGTACAACTATAGTACATATGCTGTCAAGCTAGCTGTGTAAAAACAAAACATGAAATGTGCGCTAATACTTTACAGATACTTTAATGATTGTTCATGGTTTTCAGATTGGTGTCCTATTGCATTGAGTTGTGTATTAAAAACTCAAAGGCGATTCGGGTGCTGACGTAGAAGCTGGCTTATCTCTCGCCATAGCCAGCTCATGGTTATTACCGTAGCACGCCAATGTGTTCACTCTTACAATAACAATGTCGCTACAGCTTGGTTATTATAAAGGTTACATAACACAATTTAAGTATTAGTGGTTTTTGAATGCATTTTTAAAGTACATAACACAATTTAAGTATTAGTGGTTTTTGAATGCATTTTTAAAGTGATTTAGAGGCAAATTGGATCGCTCTCTGATGATGCAATTGTTGATGACAACCAAACTTAACCCCCCCCCCCCCCTCCATATCCCACACCCCGGATTGTAAATGTAAATAATTCAATTTATATACTGTGATGATTATCTTGTGTGATTACTGTATTATGAAAATAGTATATATCTGTATCATGAATCAATTTAAGTGGACCCAACTTAAACAAGTTGAAAAACGTATTCGGGTGTTACTATTTAGTGGTCAATTGTACGGAATATGTACTTCACTGCGCAATCTACTAATAAAAGTTTCAATCAATCAATCAATCAATCCCATTAGCTGCATTGCTAGCTACCTAGAAAAAGTCGATTTTTGTATTGTGAACGACAGTCAAATTAAAAAAAAAAAG
The DNA here is from genome assembly GCF_033978685.3 of Nerophis lumbriciformis. Classification (NCBI taxonomy): domain Eukaryota; kingdom Metazoa; phylum Chordata; class Actinopteri; order Syngnathiformes; family Syngnathidae; genus Nerophis; species Nerophis lumbriciformis. Next base: position 6,916,572 of record NC_084566.2, read on the forward strand.
TGAGGTTCCCTTTTAAGGAGGGGATTGGGGGGTGGGGGGGTGGGGGGGGGGGTTCTCAAATCTACACTACCATAACAATAAATAAAATCGCTAAAGTTCTGACAAAGTTGCACTTGGATCACGCAGTGTAAACCAATCAGAAGAAACCTAAGACAGGACTTTTAGTCTTCTTTTTTCACACCCTTCAACGCAGTGTCGTCAACTTGGTGACTTTCTTGCTAAATCTAGTATCTTTCAAACTCCTCGTAGTGACTTTCTTTCTCCAAAAGCGACTAGCAACAAACCTAGCAATCTTGGGGGGCATGTTTGGAGACATGAAAGCGCGTAACATTGTAATGTTTTAACGTACAAGCGGTGCTGCTGTGAGCCTTTCCTCTCAAGCGGTCACCTGTCTACTGAATGTCTACTCTTAGAAAGTTTGTACTGAAAACACATTTTGTTGTACTTTTAAGGACAATGACAATAAAGTCCATTCCAGTCAAAGCAAAGAGGAGACCCACACTCACTCTGTACAAAGCTGCCGCTGTTCCTGCCTTGGTTGAGATGTAAATGTTACATCACTGTCACGCTTCACATAAAAACAAAGTTCGTTCATGTCAATGAACCAGTCAATAAAAGTGGTTTGTTTGTGAAAATCTTAACCTTTCAGTCTTTTGATCAAGTTTGATACAATAACATTTAACAATGTAGAAGAAAGAAAAATACAACTTAACTAAGAATCATTGGAAAAATATTAATTTACAGTTCTAATCATAATTTAAATTTTTTAACTCAGATCTTTTCTTTAAGTTTGTGGGTTGCAATGCCTTGAAGTTGATAGTAATACTATTTGTTAATCATTAATACAAGAACCTCCTGTTTTGTATTTGTCTATTTAGAAACACATGACATTGTTCTTTCATGATACGTTTATTTTATTTTCACCATGCAAAACTTTCATCTGCATTGAATCGTATCGCATCGAATCATAACGTTTTAAAAAGTATTCTTAGCGAATCGTATTGTGACCCATGTATCAAAAGTCACATCGAATCACCATTTAAGATAGAGATGCACATCCCTAGTAACCATGATATATAATAATAACAATGGGGGGGGGGGGGTCTCAAATCTACACTACCATAACAACAATAAATAAAATCGCTAAAGTTCTGACAAAGTTGCACTTGGATTTTGAACATGTAGGCTGGCGTAGGGTTGTACATTACTTATCTGACAATCAAGTTAGGATCATTTTAAAACGAAAGTGCAAAGTAACTATACAAAAATCCATCCATTTTCTACCGCTTGTCCCGTTCGGGGTCGCGAGGGTGCTGGAGCCTATCTCAGCTGCATTCGGGCGGAAAGCGGGGTACACCCTGGATAAGTCGCCACCTGATTGCACTACTGTTTAAATAGACAGGTTATATGCAAAACAAATTCTGAGTGAGGAACACTGACAGGAAATGACAACATGACAGCATGTCTTGGTGATGTATTTAACTACACTTTCTGTCAGCGCACACCATTTTGCACTGTTTTGTTTACACTGACCTGGCTTCGTCACCAAACGTGGAGTGAATGTGTTTAAAGTATCAGGGATTCCCCTTAATGTAGCACAACGCCACAGCATTTTCATTACCCCCACACCTTAAAAATAAGTTATTTTACTTAACTTGAAAACAAATTAATGTAATATAACATATTGTTGCCCTCAGAAAAAAATCACACAAAGTCTGATGCTATTTTTTAATTTTTATCACCCATCTTATGATAATAAACGACAATTCCAACAGGTTTTAACTCCCTTGCAAACATTTCCGTCTCCGTGCTTCCCCGGACACACAACAACACTTCCTCATTCTTGGCCAATCATCTTTCAGGCACGGACGGTAAGTTTGAAATCATGGGAAAAACTGACATCAAATCCACATGAACATAAAACATTAACACCAGCCGGTCGTGACAGTATGAATTGATATATATATATAGCCTATTATTTGCACACTACTGACAAGTGATGCCCCAAAAACCCTCGAAAAAAGACTGATTACCGAAAACCGTGTTGCCGAAACAGTATGTAAACAAAACGCACACCATTGTCCAGAGCGTTATCAGCATGTCTGCAATTTGGACGTAATTTTAATACATCGCAGATATGACCCGCGGACAGCCATCTACAAAATGTGCAAATATTAAGAGGACAGTGGCGGATTTTAAGAAAAGAAAGTCTAACTGGAGCAGCAACGCAAAGCAAGTGACATCATGCTCGCTGCAGCTCGCCTTTCGTCAGGGACAACGAGGGACAGAAGAGAGCTTCAAACATGAGTACATTTTATAATAAGACCTGAAGAAGATGCTAGATTTGCTGCTAGTTGTTTTTACTAAAAAAACTAATCAAAAGTCTCAAGACACTTGAAAAAATCTCAATAAAGTACATAGAAAAAAATATGTTAATACAAATAATAATAATAACAGATCTGTTTTTAAATGTTTGTATACATTTTGAGCCTTTTTAAAGAAAATCATATTATAGCAAATTAGGGCTGGGCGATATGGCAAAAAAAAATTATAACGATTATTTTTTCCATATCATTCAATCTCGTTTAATATCACAATTTTTGTTTTTATTAAAGGAGGAGTGTCCCTTTCAGGATTATAGCGTGTAACATTGCATCCCTACTATTTACTACCGCAGTATAGTATATTTCAGCCATAAATTGCTCTCGGTAATGTACGCTGACATTTTGTGTATATCTATGATTGTGATTACATGAGGTGAAACTGTACAGGTGATCCACGCTATTGTCTGTACCTCGGTTTTAGGGCCCCAAATTAATCACGATCAGCCCTATCGTAAATTATGCAAATTATTAGATGATGTCATGGTGACCACACCCCCACCACCACAGGTATCTTTGCAGTTAAGGGAAAACCCTGAGTAGGCATGCAGGTTTTCTGTAGTCGCAAACATTCGGCAAATTGGCTTCTCTGTGTTGTTAGGCTCCTCTTGTTCTAAAGGTTTAAACTGAAATATTCCCAGACTGGTGCGGTGGCATTTGGTTTTGTGATCATTTTGTCCAGGTTAGCTGCTAGATGCTAACTTATTGCACTGTGTAATGCTAGCGGGCCAGCGGGCCAGCGTTCCTGCATCACCTCAAGAAAGGTCAATGACACTTGCTGAGGACAAGATAATTCACCCCCATCTTTTCATTCCGCTATGGTACAAACACACGTAGCCACTAAAAGCGACGAAAACAGTGAATGCTCTTGATGCATGCAAATTAAATTTACCGACTTAATTTTAATTTATCGTTGGTTAATTGACTTATAGAATATCGGCCCAAGCTTAATTCTTAGTGGTCTTTTTTGTAATGTGCATAACTTCTGGAACGTGCTCTTGTATGTTACCCTAGACTTCCACACAGTAAATAAGATATGACAATAATGACAATAAGTGTACGATATGGAGGTTTTATGGTTTAAGATGTGATTTGTTTTTCCTAGGATTCCAATACTTTTTGCTATTTTACTACTAAGATATTTGATGAGAGCTTTCCAGCACAGCTTTTGATCAAATACCACACCCAGACATGTACTTTCAATTTCTGTGTTATCAATTTCTACTTTTACATTTATTCATACTTTCCGGTTTACAAATAACATGAATTTGGCTTTGTTCAAGTATAGAGTAGGCCTGGGCCAATAACAAATTTTGCTTGACATGTCCAGTGCGTACCCCGCCTTCCGACCGAGTGCATCTGGGATAGCATCCCCCGCATTGTATACTACCGTACTGTATATTGACTGTACTATGCCCCTTTCCCAAATTACATAAACGATTGTTTGTACTAGGCCTCTGCTGATAAAAATTTTGCTGGATATGGACATTAAATTGTCCCACAAATTATGTTGTCAATAAACTATATTATTTTGAGACCAAATGATGCACTAATGTAACCATTAGGGGTGTAAAAATTAATCGATAACCGATTTTAACTTTAGAGGTATGAATACATCGTTTGGCGAACCTCTAGATCGATCTATATGCAATATGGATCGCTCAATATTCGGTCGTAATGTCATAAATCGGTTGATTGTAGATCTGTTACAAAATATGGTCGCTCTAATCTTGCAAGATTTTTGTGATGATGTAATACAAGAGTACCGTTCTCTTTTGCGATTCAAACAAAACAAAGCAAAATGGGAGACAGCACCAAAATAGTTTACAAACAATGCACTCCCAAATCTTAAATATAAAGTGTGGTAAAGGTTTGGATTTAAAAAAAAATAAAAAGACTGGTCAGTTGGATAAAAATATGGCCATTTGTAACGTTTGTAAAGCCGCGATAAAGTAGCGGCGGTATGACATATCTGAGCACACACCTGTTGTGACGGCATTTAGACACTTAAACCGGCGATGAGGGAGCTAAGGTAGCAGACCTACCAACTGGCAAGATAACGACAACATCTATTACACTGTTCATTGTGCTAAAGACTGAGCTGCAGGGCTGCCAAGCGAGTCACGCAATTTAACCCATTTTCACACCACACTTGACATTTCGCACGCTTATATTTCCCCATTGACTACTCTATTAATTGTTTTCATAATAACAAACGAGTTTCCTCATGGCCTGCCATAGTTCGAGTAATTCTGATTGATTTCCAGAGAGACAACAGACAGCAGACCAATCCATAAATGATTTTACCTAAATCTAGCCAACCACGGAAGGTAACACGCAGTGTAAACCAATCAGAAGAAACCTAAGACAGGACTTTTAGTCTTCTTTTTTCACACCCTTCAACGCAGTGTCGTCAACTTGGTGACTTTCTTGCTAAATCTAGTATCTTTCAAACTCCTCGTAGTGACTTTCTTTCTCCAAAAGCGACTAGCAACAAACCTAGCAATCTTGGGGGGCATGTTTGGAGACATGAAAGCGCGTAACATTGTAATGTTTTAACGTACAAGCGGTGCTGCTGTGAGCCTTTCCTCTCAAGCGGTCACCTGTCTACTGAATGTCTACTCTTAGAAAGTTTGTACTGAAAACACATTTTGTTGTACTTTTAAGGACAATGACAATAAAGTCCATTCCAGTCAAAGCAAAGAGGAGACCCACACTCACTCTGTACAAAGCTGCCGCTGTTCCTGCCTTGGTTGAGATGTAAATGTTACATCACTGTCACGCTTCACATAAAAACAAAGTTCGTTCATGTCAATGAACCAGTCAATAAAAGTGGTTTGTTTGTGAAAATCTTAACCTTTCAGTCTTTTGATCAAGTTTGATACAATAACATTTAACAATGTAGAAGAAAGAAAAATACAACTTAACTAAGAATCATTGGAAAAATATTAATTTACAGTTCTAATCATAATTTAAATTTTTTAACTCAGATCTTTTCTTTAAGTTTGTGGGTTGCAATGCCTTGAAGTTGATAGTAATACTATTTGTTAATCATTAATACAAGAACCTCCTGTTTTGTATTTGTCTATTTAGAAACACATGACATTGTTCTTTCATGATACGTTTATTTTATTTTCACCATGCAAAACTTTCATCTGCATTGAATCGTATCGCATCGAATCATAACGTTTTAAAAAGTATTCTTAGCGAATCGTATTGTGACCCATGTATCAAAAGTCACATCGAATCACCATTTAAGATAGAGATGCACATCCCTAGTAACCATGATATATAATAATAACAATGCAGGTATTCCATTCAAACACATTTCCCATTAGTTATTTTTTACTACTGTAATTTAAGGTCAATAACTGTTGATTATACGAAATAAGTAAACAAAAAAATAAAATATTTCAAAATAATTAACTCTCAATCTCTGTTAGCAAAAATTGCACTTCAATAAATAATCAATTGACTATCGGCCCAGGCCTACTTCACTGCGCCATACTCGTGCTGTTGTCTTTAATTTGTGACTTCGGCCCAATTAGCAGAGACTTACTTTGTTGTTTCACTACCTGACATTCAAGCTATCTTAGCATCGCTTCATGTCTACCCCTGCACTATATCCAGTGATAATGGTGCTTGTAAGATGTGTAATTTATTTGCTGCCATTGAGGCAAGAATGACTAACTTAGAAGCAGCTGTGCACTGTGTATGGACATACTTTAGCTTCGACTGCTACCCCCTGTCAGGATACTACCGTACATTGCATTGATGATGCAGTTCCCTTAATTGTATGCGACATGGCCAAAATGTGTCAACAACATGCATTGTCACAATGGGGAAATATAATTAAAATCTCTATCGTACAACCAGAAGTCTTACCTGTTGTGGCTCCTCCACCATGGTAACATACTCCACAATATTACCTCCTCCATCTGATACAACCACAGAGGTCATCACTCATTCCTAAAAACACAAAAGAAGTGTATTGCTGGTTAAGACTGCTAAACACAACAGTAAAGAATGTGTGTAAATGTGAAAAAAATCTAAAATATTATTGATATGCATGTGTACACAGAAATGACAAATTAAATCATTCGCTGCATAAAGTGTATTACCAGTAAATAATCATAGCTGTATGTCTCTGATGATCAGTATACCCACAAGGGTTATTTAAAAACATTAAAACATTACCAACTAGGGATGTCACGGTATGATTTTTTTTCATCACGGGTATTGTGACCAAAATTACCGCTGTATTTTTAAATGTGCTCAAAATTTTCAAAAATTACTTATATTCAAATTTTATTTAAAGAAACACAAACGAATGCAGCTGAGATAGGCTCCAGCGACCCCTGCCACCCCGAAAGGACAAGCGGTAGAAAATGGATGGATGGAGACAACACATTCAAAATGTATTTATGTACCTGTCCTGAAATAGAACATTTAATGTGCATATGAAAGCAACACAAGCATTATAAAAAAAGTAATATGGCAGAAAAAAATTACATAAATAAAAATATGTGAAAATTGTGCAAGATTGCAATTTATGAACATAAGACATAACTACACTTTTTGTCCATGTAGTTAAAAATAGTGTATGAGATCTAGTTTTACATAAAAGGCTGCACGGTATGGCCAAAATAGCAATTAAGAGTATTTTTATCAATATTGTAACTGTTATTTCTTTGTGCACATAATAAATATTTATAAAGTGTTTGGATGTATTCCTTTATTTAAAATGTTCATAAAATGTAATATTGCCTGACAAAAAGTGTTCAGTGTTATAGCTTTACCTTTATCGTCAGTTTTTTATCCAAAATTCGTCCGTTTTCCCTTTTCTGTCTACCCACTGTGTCTGCTTGCAAGTACTACGTGATTGTGCGCTGACGAACATGGTCTTCTGCTCGTAAAACCAGCAATGTATCCCCATATGAAAAACGTCTGCAGTAGTCTACCACATAGCGAAGGACATACACTATTTGATTTCCTATTATGCAGCTCATTTTTATTTGAGTTATTTAAATATATTGTGTAACATCATGCACAAAAGTGCAATTTATTTGTTTTAAACTATTGTAGTGGCGTTCTGTACAAAAAGTACACTTTAATTTAGTGTTGTTTTGATATGTCATCTTAGTGACATCATGCACAAAAGTGCACGAATAGCTTGTTTTAAAATGTCTGACAATCTTGCACTTTCTGTTTTGAAATTACATGAATGTTTGTGCCACGGTTTAATAAATACAGTTTTTGGTAAATTAAATTGTGATTTCTCTTTCTGCATGAAAGTTTAAAATTAGCATATATTAATGCAGTATGAACAAGAATGTTTAAATGTAGACACATAGAATCATCATACTGGTGTGATTATATACATCAAGTGTTAATTCAAGGCTAAGGCAAAATATCGAGATGTATATCGTGTATCATGACATGGCCTAAAAATATTGAGATGTTAATGAAAGGCCATATCGTCCAACCCTAACACACACACACACACACACACACACACACACACACACACACACACACACACACACACACACACACACACACACACACACACACACACACACACACACACACACACACACACACACACACACACACACACACACACACACACACACACACACACACACACACAGGCGATTACCTAGGGTGGCCAAGAACAAATGCAAATGCGACAAGACAATACACATTACAACACAACAACTTTCAGCAACAGCACGATTGCAAACACCACAACACAATGATATAGTGCAACAACACAACTTTAAACCACTGATTAACAAAACGGAAACGACAGCAGAGCAAGTTACGGTGACGGACCAACTTCCTGAACATAGTATATTAGTATTATTGAAACAGTGAAAAAAAGTGATTTACTACTCAAAAAGTGGGGCACACTTAACTTATTTTACCAACTTCGTTCTCAGGAAGTTGTGAGTCACCAAAACTTGTTTTATTTGTTTTTTTGTCATAAAAAAATACAATCATGTGTGCTTACGAACTGTATCCCTGCAGACTGTATTGATCTATATTGATATATAATATAGGAACCAGAAATATTTATAACAACATGATTTAATAAAAAAAAATATATATATATATATATTTTTTTTTTAATATAAATTTTATTTCTTGTGCGGCTCGGTACCAATCGATCCATGGACCGGTACCAGGCCGCGGCCCGGTGGTTGGGGACCACTGAGTTAAACAGTTTATTTTATGTGCTGTTAATACCCATCTTGACTAACTGGGTTAATAAAAGTGCCAGTGATTGTTTACAGTACAGTTGTCATTCAGTTCAATTTCAGTGAATCTCGCTCAAAAATGAATATGTATACTTTCACCGGAAAATATATCGAAATATATATCGAATATCGAGTTTAAGTAAAAATATATCATATAAACCACATTGCCCAGCCCTAGTTGCACTTATTTTTTTATATTAATTCATTTTGCATTGGTGTTATTCCTTTGTCAAAAACAACAGTAAAAGAGGAGGTAAATCTACTGTTGTATTATTTAATGTTGTAAAAAAAAAAAACAGAAGTAGCAGGAAAATCTAAGGTTGGTAACTGTACTTTTATTCAAAAGTTATTGTATATTGAAAATGAGAGCATAAAGTGTTTCCTCTTGTTAATTCAAGTGTTGGCTACACTTTATTCAAATACGATGTGAATACATTTGGCCATTAATTGTTGTTTACTTGCTTGTTTGTATACATAATACATCTATCCATCCATTTTCCACCGATATATATTTAATTCCCTTGCAAAATAACAGGATTATAGGAAACTTCACCTGCAGTATCCAGTATTTATTTCACAGTCACACTGGGTTTTTGTTTTCCATCCATCCATCCATCTTCTTCCGCTTATCCGAGGTCGGGTCGCGGGGGCAGCAGCCTAAGCAGGGAAGCCCAGACTTCCCTCTCCCCAGCCACTTCGTCCAGCTCCTCCCGGGGGATCCCGAGGCGTTCCCAGGCCAGCCGGGAGACATAGTCTTCCCAACGTGTCCTGGGTCTTCCTCGTGGCCTCCTACCGGTCGGACATGCCCTAAACACCTCCTTAGGGAGGCGCTCGGGTGGCATCCTGACCAGATGCCCGAACCACCTCATCTGGCTCCTCTCGATGTGGAGGAGCAGCGGCTTTACTTTGAGCTCCCCCCGGATGACAGAGCTTCTCACCCTATCTCTAAGGGAGAGCCCCGCCAACCGGCGGAGGAAACTCATTTCGGCCGCTTGTACCCGTGATCTTGTCCTTTCGGTCATAACCCAAAGCTCATAACCATAGGTGAGGATGGGAACGTAGATCGACCGGTAAATTGAGAGCTTTGCCTTCCGGCTCAGCTCCTTCTTCACCACAACGGATCGATACAGCGTCCGCATTACTGAAGACGCCGCACCGATCCGCCTGTCGATCTCACGATCCACTCTTCCCTCACTCGTGAACAAGACTCCGAGGTACTTGAACTCCTCCACTTGGGGCAAGATCTCCTCCCCAACCCGGAGATGGCACTCCACCCTTTTCCGGGCGAGAACCACGGACTCGGACTTGGAGGTGCTGATTCTCATCCCAGTCGCTTCACACTCAGCTGCGAACCGATCCAGTGAGAGCTGAAGATCCTGGCCAGATGAAGCCATCAGGACCAAATCATCTGCAAAAAGCAGAGACCTAATCCTGCAGCCACCAAACCGGATCCCCTCAACGCCTTGACTGCGCCTAGAAATTCTGTCCATAAAAGTTATGAACAGAATCGGTGACAAAGGGCAGCCTTGGCGGAGTCCAACCCTCACCGGAAACGTGTCCGACTTACTGCCGGCAATGCGAACCAAGCTCTGACACTGATCATACAGGGAGCGGACCGCCATAATCAGACAGTCCGAAACCCCGTACTCTCTGAGCACTCCCCACAGGACTTCCCGAGGGACACGGTCGAATGCCTTCTCCAAGTCCACAAAGCACATGTAGACTGGTTGGGCAAACTCCCATGCACCCTCAAGGACCCTGCCGAGAGTATAGAGCTGGTCCACAGTTCCACGACCAGGACGAAAACCACACTGTTCCTCCTGAATCCGAGGTTCGACTATCCGGCGTAGCCTCCTCTCCAGTACACCTGAATAGACCTTACCGGGAAGGCTGAGGAGTGTGATCCCACGATAGTTAGAACACACCCTCCGGTTCCCCTTTTTAAAGAGAGGAACCACCACCCCGATCTGCCAATCCAGAGGTACTGCCCCCGATGTCCACGCGATGCTGCAGAGTCTTGTCAACCAAGACAGCCCTACAGCATCCAGAGCCTTAAGGAACTCCGGGCGGATCTCATCCACCCCCGGGGCCTTGCCACCGAGGAGCTTTTTAACTACCTCAGCAACCTCAGCCCCAGAAATAGGAGAGCCCACCACAGATTCCCCAGGCACTGCTTCCTCATAGGAAGACGTGTTGGTGGGATTGAGGAGGTCTTCGAAGTATTCCCTCCACCGATCCACAACTTCCGCAGTCGAGGTCAGCAGAACACCATCCGCACCATACACGGTGTTGGTAGTGCACTGCTTCCCCTTCCTGAGGCGGCGGATGGTGGTCCAGAATCGCTTCGAAGCCGTCCGGAAGTCGTTTTCCATGGCTTCCCCGAACTCCTCCCATGTCCGAGTTTTTGCCTCCGCGACCGCTGAAGCCGCACACCGCTTGGCCTGTCGGTACCTGTCCGCTGCCTCAGGAGTCCCATGAGCCAAAAGAACCCGATAGGACTCCTTCTTCAGCTTGACGGCATCCCTCACCGCCGGTGTCCACCAACGGGTTCTAGGATTACCGCCACGACAGGCACCAACTACCTTGCGGCCACAGCTCCAATCAGCCGCCTTGACAATAGAGGTGCGGAACATGGTCCACTCGGACTTAATGTCCAGCACCTCCCTCGTGACATGTTCAAAGTTCTTCCGGAGGTGGGAATTGAAACTCTCTCTGACAGGAGACTCTGCCAGACGTTCCCAGCAAACCCTCACAATGCGTTTGGGCCTGCCAGGTCTGTCCGGCATCCTCCCCCACCATCGCAGCCAACTCACCACCAGGTGGTGATCGGTAGAAAGCTCCGCCCCTCTCTTCACCCGAGTGTCCAAAACATGAGGCCGCAAATTCGATGACACAACTACAAAGTCGATCATAGAACTGCGGCCTAGGGTGTCCTGGTGCCAAGTGCACATATGGACACCCTTATGCTTGAACATGGTGTTCGTTATGGACAATCCGTGACGGGCACAAAAGTCCAATAACAAAACACCACTTGGGTTCAGATCCGGGCGGCCATTCTTCCCAATCACGCCTCTCCAGGTTTCACTGTCGTTGCCAATATGAGCGTTGAAGTCCCCCAGTAGAACGAGGGAATCACCCGGGGGAGCACTCTCAAGTACTCCCTCGAGTGAATCCAAAAAGGGTGGGTACTCTGAGTTTTTGTTTTGTTTGTTTTTATTTGCTAAAAAAGATACTGAATCGATTCAAAGTCATAAAATCGTTAAGGATCGTATCAGTCTAAACAAATAATATTGTCCCTAAATCGAATCGGCAACCATCAATTCTGAATCAAATCGTTGTTAAAACGAAACATTACACACCTAGTGTACAAACATGATTAATGCATTATTTTTGGTGATTCAATTTTGTAAAACGTTTGTAGATTGATTGAGACTTTTATTAGTAGATTGCACAGTACAGTACATATTTCGTACAATTGACCAATAAATGGTAACACCCGAATAAGTTTTTCAACTTGTTTAAGTCAGGGTCCATGTTAATCAATTCATGGTACAAATCAGTGGTTCTTAACCTGGGTTCGATCGAACTCTAGGGGTTCTGTGAGTCGGCCTCAGGGGTTCGGCGGAGCCTCCGTTGCGGAGGTCAAGACACACCTGACTCATCGTGTAAATAAAAGCTTGTCCCTATCGGCATATTATGGGTACGGCAACAGCAGAAGTCACACTGATTTGCAGGTGTGTAATTTGTTGTGAGTTCATGCACTGTGTTGGTTGTGTTCTTTGAACAAGGTGATGTGCATGAACGGTTCATTTTGTGCACCAGTAAAAAAAACATACAACTTTGTCTTGAATTTGAAAAAAAATGTTTTTAATTTTTCACTAAAGAAGGGTTCGGTGAATGCGCATAAGAAACTGGTGGGGTTCGGTACCTCCAACAAGGTTAAGAACCACTGGTATAAATATATACTATCAGCATAATACAGTCATCACACAAGTTAATCATCAAAGTATATACACATTGAATTATTTACATTATTTACAATAATAGAAATGTTTAAAACATTTGTTCTATTTATATACATATGCATATTATACTATTTATTATATAATATTATATTTATTTTCTCGATCAATGAATTAAAATCTTAAAAAGTATCATCAGCGATACTGTCTCTGAATTTACGTGGTATCGGATCGATACCAATTTTTGTATCGCCCTCCTCTAATGTTGTGAACCGACAAAATTGACGTGCATATGTAAGCTGGCACAAAACTAATAGTTAACAGTTCATCAAACTTAAAAACATGACAACATAATGAATACAAACACACCCACTAGCACTACTCGTATTAGGAGCGCGACCGTCACATCGCAAGCTAATGTTTACTTTCTGTGCGGTTTGGCTAGTCAAAGTGCGGTTAAGCAGACTTTTCGCTGCTCTAACATCAGCTAACTAGTCATGGGAATGTTATGAAGTGCTGTTCAACTTAATTACAAACACCGAAAGAATTCTGCCTTTTATACAACGCATTATATTTGACAGGGAACAGACTGGAAATAGTTCTGTTCAGTGCGCAGCTGTTAGCATTAGCAATTAGCTCGCTGACAGCCTATATACCGTTATGTAACACAGGTCCATGGTTCGCAAGTAGAGCAAAGTACAGCAAAACTAAGTCTATTTTAGCGAGTTGAGCCCCCCACTCGCAGTCTATGTATACATTGGTGTACTCACTTCACGCCTCTTACCTTGTTTTGCTGTCCACGCAAAGTAAGTAAGCTCCACAGCTAATGCTAGTCGGGCCTGATGTTAGCCTAGTTGGGAAGCCAAAGCCGCCAGTTTCACTTTTACAAACGTTGTTCTGCGAGTCCTTCTGGCTTCAGACTCTTCACAGGAGATCTTCCAATCCGTGTTTGAATCCACGCGATATGAACGAATACATGCCGCACATATGTGTGGATTTGCGCTAGTTATTGGCTATCGTGGAGCTTTTCCGGCGCGCAGTCTGAACAGATACTGCGGGGCAAAGCGTCGACTGCCGTGACGTCACGAGGACAACCCCGGTTCACAACGAGCGACTGTAAAAAGTCGACTAATCAAATATCGAAATTGTATTATCCTATAAATAAGTACATGTTCGGCCCTATGATAATCGTAGCAATTGCGTTGCTCTGCTTTTTAATTATATTTCTCTGACGGTGTTCTTAATTACCAAAATAATAATTGTACAGGAACTAAAATGATGAAAGCAGCATTAACCCATGTTTTCAAATAGGGCTGACTTGCTAATTTGTATTTTTCTGACATTTGGCAACCGATTTTTTTTTTTGTCAAACTTTATTTATATTAGCCCTTTTCATGCACACTTCTCACAGGCAAGTTGCCCACAAAGTGCTTTACACCAGTTCATTAAAAAAAAAAAAAAAAAAAAAAGAGCATGCATGCAAGCACAGGATTGAGGTGGAAAAACACCACCTTTGAGGCGTCAAATTAACGGCATCTACAAAATAAAGTAAAAGTAAAGTACTACTACGTGGCGCAGTTGGTAGAGTGGCTGTGCCAGCAACCTGAGGGTTTCCGGTTCAATCCCCACCTTCTACCAACCTCGTCACATCCGTTGTGTCCTTGAGTAAGACACTCCACCCTTGCTCCTGATGGGTCGTAGTTAGGGCCTTGCATGGCAGCTCCCGCCATCAGTGTGTGAATGTGTGTGTGAATGTGGAAATAGTGTCAAAGTGCTTTGAGTACCTTGAAGGTAGAAAAGCGTACAAGTATAACCCATTTACCATTTATTTATTTACCAATGATTGTCACACACACACTAGGTGTGCTGAAATTACCCTCTGCATTTGACCCATCCCCTTGTTCACCCCCTGGGAGGTGAGGGGAGCAGTGAGCAGCAGCGGTGGCCGCGCCCGGGAATAATTTTCGGTGATTTAACCCCCAATTCCAACCCTTGATGCTGAGTGCCAAGCAGGGAGGTATCCATCCATCCATTTTCTACCGCTTGTCCCTTTTGGGGTCGCGGGGGGGTGCTGGAGCCTATCTCACTGCATTCGGGCGGAAGGCGGTGTACACCCTGGACAAGTCGCCACCTCATCGCAGGGCCAACACAGATAGACAGACAACATTCACATTCACATTCACACACTAGAACCAATTTAGTGTTGCCAATCAACCTAATGGGTCCCATTTTTATAGTCTTTGGTATGACTCGGCCGGGGTTTGAACTCACGACCAACCGATCTCAGGGCGGACGATCTAACCACAAGGCCACTGAGCAGGAGATTTTTAGATATATATCTAAAAGTAAAACATAAATAGTAAATTAATAAAAACGTAAAATAGTGAGGATAATAGTAGTAATAAAAACAATAAATAAAAAAGCAAATAACAATTAACAACATAGGAAGAGTTTAACATGATCAGTAAAAAAAATTGGATTCAAAAGGTGTGCCTTTAACCTTTTAAAATACACTATATTGCCAAAAGTATTTGGCCACCTGCCTTTACTCACATATGAACGTGAAGTGCCATCCCATGGAATTGTCCAAAATGTTTTGGTATCCTGGAGCATTCAAAGTTCCTTTCACTGGAACTAAGGGGCCAATCCCAACTCCTGAAAAACCAACCCCACACCATAATTCCTCCTCCACCAAATTTCACACTCGGCACAATGCAGTCAGAAATGTAGCGTTCTCCTGGCAACCTCCAAACCCAGACTGGTCCATCAGATTGCCAGGTGGAAAAGCGTGACTCATCAGTCCAGAGAAGGCGTCTCAACTGCTCTAGAGTCCAGTGGCGACATGCTTTACACCACTGCATCCCACGCTTTGCATTGAACTTAGTGATGTATGGCTTAGATGCAGCTGCTCGGCCATGGAAACCCATTCCATGAAGCTCTCTGCGTACTGTACGTGGGCTAATTGGAAGGTCACATGAAGTTCGGAGCTCTGTCGCAACTGACTGTGCAGAAAGTCTTTGCACTATGCGCTTCAGCATCCGCTGACCACTCTGTCAGTTTACGTGGTCTACCACTTGGTGGCTGAGTTGCTGTTGTTCCCACACTCTTCACTTTCCTTATAATAATGTTGACTTTGGAATATTTAGGAGCGAGGAAATTTCCCGACTGGATTTGTTGCACAGGTAGCATCCTATGACAGTTCCATGCTGGAAATCACTGAGAGCGGCCCATTCTTTCACAAATGTTTGTAGAAACAGTGTCCATGCCTAAGTGCTTGATTTTATACACCTGGCCAAGTGATTAGGACACCTGATTCTCATCATTTGGATGGGTGGCCAAATACTTTTGGCAATATAGTGTATATATATATATATATATATATATATATATATATATATATATATATATCAAACATTTATGCAGGCTGGAGGTCTGAGGCTCTTTGGCAGGCTCTCCCTAAGGTGGGGGCCATAGTGGCTAAATGCCACCTCATGAGCCTTTGTTCTGGTATTCGGTTAACATAAAAGTTTGGTGCCAGAAGACTTCAGGATTTGTGTGGGTTTAATATGGTAAAAGCAGGTCAGATAGATAAGAAAACATTCAAAAACTCATTCAAAAAAACGTAAAAATCTACCCAGAAGTGAACAGAGAGCCAAAGCAGTGACATTAATACTGGTGTAATGTGGTCCTGCCCTATGGTCCTCGTCAGCACGCGTGCAGCTAAGTTTTGTAGTAATTGTAGAGCTCTAATATCATTTTGGGGGGGAAACCAGAGAGCGGAGCAATAGTCTAAACGACAGGAAATAAAAACTTCTAGAGGATATCTTAACCCTCCAAAAGAAAGTTAACGAGGAATTTGTTTTATTTTTAGTTTGGAAAAGGCAGTGGAGTTTAACTCAGAGAAGAGTTAAGACTGTTAACAAACAATGAAGACACTGCAAAAGCAAAACATCCACTTGTGCATAGAGACTAATGATTTGAAAGAGCAAGAAAGATACAGAAAGAAGTGATGCCTCAACCTGCTCAGTGGCCTTGTGGTTAGAGTGTCCGCCCTGAGATTGGTAGGTCGTGAGTTCAAACCCCGGCCGAGTCATACCAAAGACTATAAAAATGGGACCCATTGCCTCCCTGCTTGGCACTCAGCATCAAGGGTTAGAATTGGGGGTTAAATCACCAAAAATGATTCCGGGGTGTGGCCACAGCTGCTGCTCACTGCTCCCCTCACCTCCCAGGGGGTGAGGGTGATGGGTCAAATGCAGAGGACAATCTCACCACACCTAGTGTGTGTGTGACAATCATTGGTAGTTTCTTTTAAAGAGAGGAAAAGAGCAAAATATCATGAGCTTGTATGGAGGACTGCTTCAGAAATGGGTGGAAGACCAAGTGCATGGAGGTGGAGGTGGGATGTCAGGGATTTGCTGGCCATTCCCTAAGCAAAGCCTATGGAACTTTGGACATCACAGAGCAAAGCAGGAGGAGATCCATCCATGCAGACGTGAAGGCAGCAGAGAAGGCATCAAGATGGCTCTGGCTAAAGAAAGGGGGACAATAATCAATATCAGGTAAAAGACAAATCAATAAGGTGGGTCTTAAGCCTGCTCTTAAAAACATTAATGTTTTTAAGAGCAGGCTAAAGACCCACCTTATTGATTTGGCTTTTACCTGATATTGATTATTTTATTGAAGTCATTTGTATTTTACAAACCCCGTTTCCATATGAGTTGGGAAATTGTGTTAGATGTAAATATAAACGGAATACAATGATTTGCAAATCATTTTCAACCCATATTCAGTTGAATATGCTACAAAGACAACATATTTGATGTTCAAACTGATAAACTTTTTTTTTTTTTTGCAAATAATCATTAACTTTAAAATTTGATGCCAGCAACACGTGACAAAGAAGTTGGGAAAGGTGGCAATAAATACTGATAAAGTTGGGGAATGCTCATCAAACACTTATTTGGAACATCCCACAGGTGAACAGGCAAATTGGGAACAGGTGGGTGCCATGATTGGGTATAAAAGTAGATTCCATGAAATGCTCAGTCATTCACAAACAAGGATGGGGCGAGGGTCACCACTTTGTCAACAAATGCATGAGCAAATTGTTGAACAGTTTAAGAAAAACCTTTCTCAACCAGCTATTGCAAAGAATTTAGGGATTTCACCATCCACGGTCCGTAATATCATCAAAGGGTTCAGAGAATCTGGAGAAATCACTGCACGTAAGCAGCTAAGCCCGTGACCTTCGATCCCTCAGGCTGTACTGCATCAACAAGCGACATCAGTGTGTAAAGGATATCACCACATGGGCTCAGGAACACTTCAGAAACCCACTGTCAGTAACTACAGTTGGTTGCTACATCTGTAAGTGCAAGTTAAAACTCTTCTATGCAAGGCGAAAACCGTTTATCAACAACACCCAGAAACGCCGTTGGCTTCGCTGGGCCTGAGCTCATCTAAGATGAACTGATACAAAGTGGAAAAGTGTTCTGTTGTCTGACAAGTCCACATTTCAAATTGTTTTTGGAAACTGTGGACGTCGTGTCCTCCGGACCAAAGAGGAAAAGAACCATCCGGATTGTTATAGGCGCAAAGTTGAAAAGCCAGCATCAGTGATGGTATGGGGGTGTATTAGTGCCCAATACATGGGTAACTTACACATCTGTGAAGGCGCCATTAATGCTGAAAGGTACATACAGGTTTTGGAGCAACATATGTTGCCATCCAAGCAACGTAACCATGGACGCCCCTGCTTATTTCAGCAAGACAATGCCAAGCCACGTGTTACATCAATGTGGCTTCATAGTAAAAGAGTGCAGGTACTAGACTGGCCTGCCTGTAGTCCAGACCTGTCTACCATTGAAAATGTGTGGCGCATTATGAAGCCTAAAATACCACAACGGAGACCTCCGGACTGTTGAACAACTTAAGCTGTACATCAAGCAAGAATGGGAAAGAATTCCACCTGAGAAGCTTAAAAAATGTGTCTCCTCAGTTCCCAAACGTTTACTGAGTGTTGTTAAAAGGAAAGGCCAAGTAACACAGTGGTGAACATGCCCTTTCCCAACTACTTTGGCACGTGTTGCAGCCATGAAATTCTAAGTTAATTATTATTTGCAAAAAAAAATAAAGTTTATGAGTTTGAACATCAAATATCTTGTCTTTGTAGTGCATTCAATTGAATATGGGTTGAAAAGGATTTGCAAATCATTGTATTCCGTTTATATTTACATCTAACACAATTGCCCAACTCATATGGAAACGGGGTTTGTACTTTTTATCCTATTAGTTATGCAAGATTTTATTTAGTTCTATTTATTTATTAGTGAATTGTGAAGTGAAGTGAATGATATTTATAAAGCGCTTTACATAGTGAAACCCAATATATAAGTTACATTTAAACCAGTGTGGGTGGCACTGGGAGCAGGTGGGTAAAGTGTCTTGCCCAAGGACACAACGGCAGTGACTAGGATGGCGGAAGCGGGGATCGAACCTGCAACCCTCAAGTTAATGGGACGGCCACTCTACCAACTGAGCTATACCGCCCATTTATATTGTACATAATATTATATATATAATATATTTACTGTATATTAATTTAATTTTTATCTTCTTATTAATCTTCATATGTTTTACTTGTATTTTATTCTTTATCTCTATTCATAGTTCTTACTATTTTACAAGTTTTATTATTTATATTTTCCAACGTTCCTCAGATGAGTCATCTGCCTCAGGGGTTATCGGCCGTGCTTGTGGGGAGCTTTTGTGTCAGTGTCCTGGTGGCCATGGTCTGATGACCTCCTGGTGCAGATGGCTCCTGTGATGGTGTTTACTCACATGTCTCGTATGTGATAATGGGGGATATAGGTCACCGGGGTATTGTTTTTAACTTTGTAAATCACTTTGCGTTACATTTCTTTTATGTATGAAAAGCGCTTTATAAATAAAGTTTGATTGATTGATTGATTGAAGTGGGGGTCGTAAGCCAGTTGGACACGATCAACCCCAGTCGTGTCGCCTGGCAGACGGTGTGTGTTGCAAGACCTGAACCACCCAGTGAAGCCAGGTCACAACACTGATGATGTGTCCCAAGTTTGTGCATAGGAAAGGTTGAACGGTATCAAATTCAGTAAATAATTGGAGAAAAAAAGGAGATATGAAGGATGACATTAGTGACAACACATGAGAGCCTAAAACATTAATACAATTACAATTTGAAGTTGAATAACCTTTATTTGGAAATATCCCAGGAGTTCACAGCTTTTAACCATCATTTTTCAAGACCTGTTTTTCATACCTACCATTGTTCTCCGAGTAATTTCACTTGATCAAACCTTTTTTAACATTGCGCACTACAACATAATACAATTATGTGCTTTGATTCCTGCTGATATCGTATCAAATTAATATCGGTATCGGCCAACACTCAAGACTACAATATTGGTATCATATGGGAAGTCAATAAGATGTATAGTGACACCCCTACTTAAAGATTTTATCTTTGCAGTATGACATTATGATGATATGCGATACAATAGGTTTTCCAGCAAATATTTAAGCGCCCTGGAATGAGGCCAATTTGTAAAACAATATTTAAGGTGTGAGAACATCATAGCGCGTAAAACATGTTAATGACAGTCTCTATAGTGTCTGAGGTTGAGTAAGGTGAAGTTGATATTTTTTCAAATCTTTTTAACATGATTTTTGAAAGTCAGAGATGAGTCAAAATACTTAAATTCTGTGACCAAATCAAGCTCCCCCCCCCAAAATAGTAAAAAAAAACAAAAAAACCTTATGCATATATCTTTTTAGTACTGTATTTAAGAGAAGACACAATTTTGTGAGGCAATCTGGGACTTGGCTTAAGAAACTGTAAGAATGCATCCAGCTTCTTGTCAGGAACTGCTGGTGGTGAACCCCAAGATGCAGGATTGGCAGGCGTAGCGCAGGAAAACATGACTTTAATGTCAAAAGGAAATGCAGGGAAAACAGGAACAGGAAACAATCACTGAGCCCTGACTGGAGGGCGAGGCAGGCATAAATAGCAGCCAGCTGATTGACAACAGGTGTGGCCAGGCTGCCAATCAGCGACAGGTGAGGGTAAATCGCGCTCAGGGAGACAAGCAGGAAAAGGAACCAAACATAAGAGCGCTACACAGGAAATAAACACAAACCTAGGAAACACCACCAGACGTGAAGTGACCGATCGTCACAGTACACCCCCCACCCCCCTTTAGGGACGGATTCTAGACGTCCCCCTGTCAGGAACTGCTGGTGGGGAACCCTAAGACGCAGAGATGGCAGGCGTAGCGCAGGAAAACAAGACTTTAATGTCAAAAGGAAATGCAGTGACCGCACGTCACTGCTGTATGGTCTGCTTCTTGCATAATTAAAAATACTTTGATAAATTTGAGTACCTTTGTTTAGGTATCAGACATTTTAAAATAAGGTTAGAAAGTAAAGAGTCTACGCATATTTTCAACTCCTTTTATTCTGTAACAATAGAAGAAATACCATGTTTTATTTTCAATTGCTTTTAGCACCAAGGACATAAAACACTGAAGGATAGTAATAATGGAACGTGCAAAATGAGGAAATAGAACTAGAACTAACATGTAAACTATACCAACAAAGCTGTAACTTCTGATTCAAGTGTTTACAGACATTTCTTCAACATACATCGTTACTGGCATGTCGTCACATTCTATTCTGCACTTGCTGCAAACCTGCTTCAACCCTCCAAATTGGTGAACAGATGGAGCAGGGAATACTTATAGACTGTATCTGGCTTCTTTCCTGAGGTGGAGGATGGGCAATTTGCTCTCCTATTGGTGTGTTACAAAACTACTACCGGTACTATTTTACATCCAAACACGTGACTACAAAGTGAGGTTGCCTGTGATTGGCCCCGCAGCGACAGGGGCGGGTCCTTCTCGTTGGAGTGACAGGTACGTAAACTTGAGAGAGCTCCTGTGTGTCGCTCAATGTGTGCATCGCTGACTTCTGCCTCCTTTTTTCAGTTTGTTGGATCATTGTTCATATAAATTTAAAGACAATTAATTGCAGAGAAAAAAAGTCTAATCAATTAAAACATTCCCAACTCCCTGCTTTGACACTCCCACCTGCGCAGCCACACTCACTTATTGTTACCGTGAATAAAAGTGATCCTTATCTAACAATACCTTCTGCTCAGAAAGGGAACCTTGCAGGAAGGGCTTTGTGTTTTCATTTGAATTGTTGAGATTAAAAATTTTCAAAAATGATGTAAATCCATACAACACATACACATTTCCATCAAATGGTTAAGGTTGTCTAGAAAAATACACTTTTTAATTGAATTTATGTTCAAAATAGGACAGATTGCATTCCATGGTTATATGTTTAAAAAACCCTGAGTGCCAAATTTAATGAATTCCAAGTTTCTTGATCTTAGATATATGATATAAAATGCCATATATATATATATATATATATATATATATATATGTATATATACACACACAACATGCCCTATATATTTTTATTCAAAAATATAATATATATATAATTATATATATATATATATATATATATACACACACACATATACATATAAATATATGTGTATATATATATATACATATACCGTATTTTTCGGACTATAAGTCGCAGTTTTTTTCATAGTTTGGCCGGGGGTGCAACTTATACTCAGGAGCAACTTATGTGTGAAAATATTAACACATTACCGTAAAATATCAAATAATATTATTTAGCTCATTCACGTAAGAGGCTAGTCGTATATAAGATTTCATGGGATTTAGCGATTAGGAGTGACAGATTGTTTGGTAAACGTATAGCATGTTCTATATGTTATAGTTATTTGAATGACTCTTACCATATGTTACGTTAACATACCAGGCACGTTCTCAGTTGGTTATTTATGCGTCATATAACGTACACTTATTCAGCCTGTTGTTCACTATTCTTTATTTATTTTAAATTGCCTTTCAAATGTCTACTTTTGGTGTTGGGTTTTATCAAATACATTTCCCCAAAAAATGCGACTTATACTCCAGTGCGACTTATATATGTTTTTTTCCTTCTTTATTATGCATTTTCGGCCGGTGCGACTTATACTCCGGAGCAACTTATAGTCAGAAAAATACGGTAATCCACATGTACCTATATACAGTATGTCTATCTGTGTTGGCCCTGCGATGAGGTGGCGACTTGTCCAGGGTGTACCCCGCCTTCCGCCCGATTGTAGCTGAGATAGGCTCCAGCGCCCCCCGCGACCCCAAAGGGAATAAGCAGTAGAAAATGGATGGATGGATGGATATATATATATATATATATATATATATATATGTGTGTGTGTGTGTGTGTGTGTGTGTATTGAGCCACCCCTCATATTGCGTATTATAGTGTGACAACTAAAGATGATAGCAGCGTAGCGCAGTGTTTTGTTGCTTTAAAATGTGTTTGACATGGATGAGGTCTGTGGAAATGAGGAACATTTGAGGTAGGTGAATTTGCTACAAAGTCATGGCAGCTGTCAAAGACAAACCAAAGTGAAACAGTTTTGAACTTGGAATGATTTGTACAGTAGGTAGAGAACACCGTACAAGCATATCACATGGCTGATGGGAGAAAGGATGAACATATACAAGGAGTGTTCACGAGTTAGTAAAGTATCGAACAGTAAAATAAATGGCTCAGAAGTGTCTTCACTGGTTCACTAAAGACCTTTCCCTTTAAGTGCTCCCTAGACTTGGATTGTCACCTACAGTGTACAGGTAATAACTATTTAATGTATTTTTCACATTGTAAATATAGCACACCCTTTTCAGATTCCATTTGTGCATAAAAGGAAAAACAAGTTGAAAAAGGCACACCCCTCTTCTTCTGTTACACAGGAAGTTGTCATTCAGGAAATGTTACCTGTGTGATAAAGAATAGAAATGTTCCTTATTAGTATTCTAACTATCAATTCAAATACACATTTTTTCCCAGTAAGAAGCTAAGTACTTCAAAGGGGTCCTATTATGGACTGTTTTTGTGTATTTGGGATCCCCAGAAGACCCGAAAAGGTGAAATCAAACAATGGAGGCATGGCAAGGATATTTGTAAAAAAAAAAAAAAAAAACTTGCCTTTTTCCAAACTTGCTCCAAATGAGCCGTATGGAATTTGAGACATTAGTAATGTTTTTTGCCTTAGTTACGTCAGTAGATATCTCCATACATGCTAGTTTTACATGAAGAGCTTTGCCTTTTTTTCCAGTTGTAGTCCAAAGTTGTAGTCAATAAATTCCTTCTTTTTTTCTAAACTCTTGTTGTGGGTAAATGCACCCTCCCCTGTTGCTATTTCGAATAAAACGTAGTGTAAAGTTCTAACTTATATCTTCCATATGGAAGCGTTAACAACTACAACATGGCTGACAGGGTGGAGATGCAGTGGGAGGGGGGCTTGGTCTGGAGGACTTTGGCATGTAAATATGACTGCCCGGAAATAGCGCCTTCTGAAGAGACGGTCAGTAAGCGGCTTGAAGATTAACTGTAACACATAATCTTTGCAACAGTTTGACTAGATAACCACCATTACATGTTATGTAGACCACAAGCAAAAACTCATATGACCCCTTTAAGTACTTAAAGAGGAACTTCACTTTTTTGGGAATTTTCCCTATCGTTCACAATGATTATGAAAGACATGAAGATGGATGGACTTCTTTTAATGCATTCTAAATATTAAATAAACATAAATAAAAGTTTGCTTATAGGGGAGCTCCACTATTTTGCCCATAAAGTCCGATAAACAAACATACAAAAACCGCCAACAATTCTCAATTTACATTTTGTGACTTGAATATTAACCAAGTATTAGTATTGTTATTATAAGCCAGTGGTTCCTAACCTTGTTGGAGGTACCAAACCCCACCAGTTTCATATGCACATTCACTGAACCCTTCTTTAGTGAAAAAAAATAATCATACATTTTCAAATTCAAGACAAAGTTATATCTTTTTTTACTGGTGCACAGAACGATCCATGCATGAACATCACCTTGTTCAAAAAACAAAACCAACACAGTGCATGAACTCACAACAAATTACACACCTGAAAATCAGTGTGACTTCTGCTGTTGCCATATCCGTAATACGCCGATAGGGAGAAGTTTTTATTTACACGATGAGTCGGGTGTATCTTGACCTCCGCGGCGGAGGCTTCACCGGACCCCTGAGGCCGACTCACCAAACCCCTAGGGTTCGATCAAACCCAGGTTAAAAACTACTGTAAATAGCGCTAAAGCAGACAAACTATTCATAACGACGCCCTGATCACTTCCTGTGTCCCTATGTTTACATCATTGAGTGGTCTGCTGCTTCCTCGCTTTCTTGCTCCCTGGAAGTTTATTGTAGATCATAAATCATCCCTCTCATCTGGACATGAGACGTCTGAGGAGGTAATCCGACAAGTTGGTACACAGCCATATAGGACCTCCAACAGGCGCGGAGGACGACACAAAAAGAGCCTGCACCCCCCCCCCATCTCCCATCCCCCCCGAACCTCCACCCCCGTTTCTTTGTGAGGATTATGAGTCATTCTTCATCTAAATGGGAATATATGAACATCTCAGCAGTCGGCATCCTAATGACAGCAGACATTGTACAGTAAGTGATGTTTTATTATGTTTCTTTGCTTTCATAAAGTCTGCAGTGAGCAGAAATCAGTAATGAAGAAAGCAAAAAAATCAAACGTTATGCGTTTTTTAAATCAATGCACCACGTATGCTTAAAATGATCAAAATACGTAAATATTATAAATGTGCTTGATACTATATTACATATATATTTACAGCATGTATATAAAACCCTAATGGAGGTGTTTGGATGTTTTTTAGGGGCTCTATAGGCAGAATTGAATGGGTCCCATAGGCTCCATTGTAAGCGGACTTTTGATCGCATTTATTTAATATTTTGAATACATTAAAAAATCCATCTGTCGTCATGTCTTTCATAATGATTGTGAACGACAGGAAAATTTCACAAAAGTGCAGTTCATTTTTAACCTCCACAACCTATTATAATATTTAAAGTTCAGTACCTTAGAACTACTGCATTTGCATCCTAAGAAGACTCCGCTTGTCCTGAGTACCAGAAACAAAGATCAGTGTTATTTTTCTCCATGATCTCACAGTCAAAACAGGAAAGTGTAGCACAAATATAAATATAACAGTGATGTCACATCACTATTACACTTAGGGAATAAGATGTGTCGTTGGTGCTCCCTCAGCAGCCCAAACAGTTTCTATTTCAGTCTTCAAATTGTGGGAATTTTTGCCACATTCCAAGCATTTGGAATGTCAGAAAAAATTGGTAATCTTTAGTTCATCCAATAGATGTTTGATAAGGTTGAGTTCATAACTTTGTAAAAAAATATGCTCGAACAGACAAAAGGTCATCCTCTTAACCAGGGGTCCCCAAACTTTTTGACTCGTGGGCCGCATTGGGTTAAAAAAATTTGGCCGGGCTGTGTGTATTATATATATATATATATATATATATATATATATATATATATATATATATATATATATATATATATATATATATATATAACCTCTCTGCCACTTCACGGTGGCAGAGGGGTTAGTGCATCTGCCTCACAATACGAAGGTCCTGAGTAGTCTTGGGTTCAATCCCAGGCTCGGGATCTTTCTGTGTGGAGTTTGCATGTTCTCCCCGTGACTGCGTGGGTTCCCTCCGGGTACTCCAGCTTCCTCCCACCTCCAAAGACATGCACCTGGGGATAAGTTGATTGGCAACACTAAATTGGCCCTAGTGTGTGGATGTGAGTGTGAATGTTGTCTGTCTATCTGTGTTGGCCCTGCGATGAGGTGGCGACTTGTCCAGGGTGTACCCCGCCTTCCGCCCGATTGTAGCTGAGATAGGCTCCAGCGCCCCCCGCGACCCCAAAGGGAATAAGCGGTAGAAAATGGATGGATGGATATATATAACACACACATTGTCTTTTTATTGATGGGAAAATTCATTTTTAGACAATATGATTTGCCTGAGCGGCTAGGGAACACCGAGAGTAACAAGCGGTAGCAAATGGATTAGAAAGGAAAGATTTAAAAAAATAAATACATTTAAAAAAAAAAATTCTACTTGGGACTTCCCGTGGGCCGGATTTTGGATGCTGGGGGGCCGGATCCGGCCCGCGGGCTGCAGTTTGGGGACCACTGCTCTTAACTGTTCCTTCAGAGCTAGAATCATATACAATTAGGGAATATTTGCTCACCTGCTGATTTTACAATTATATGTACAGGACAGAAATGAATGGTAGCTTTTTTGTAACAGAGTCAGATTGTAAAATAAAATCCTGAAACAACATCTATCGAAGGAACTGAGTATTTGATCCTATTGCAACGTAGTACCTAGTGTGTGAAAACCTTGTTGGCAAGATCAGAGGTAAGACATTTCTTGTAATTGGTCACCAGGGAAGACATCGATCAGGGAATCAACCCAAAAGCAGAATGTTTTCACTTGGATGATGTTGGATTAATATTTAGTATTCTGGGCTGGTCCCTCAGCTTTCTCGCAATCATCCTTACTTCACCAGGTGGAATCTTGTATGAAGCTCCAGAGGCACGGCAATTGACTGTTACTTTTGTATTCCTTCCATTGCTGAATTACTATATCAATAGTGGTCTCTTTCTCAAAGAGCTTCTTGTTGATGGTCTTGTAGTCCATTCCAGTTTTGTGCAGGTCTACAATGGTCCTTTGACAGTGCTTTGGTCTTGCTGTGTTGGTGGAGCGGTTTGAATGGAAGAGACAGCTTTCTTTTATCCACATAACTAGATGAGATTGGGTAGGCTAATTTCTTGAAAGGGCTAGGACTAATTGTGTGCACATACCCGGTCTGTGGGCGTCAGACTGCTTGTTCATCATTTGAGCATTGAATATGTATTTCCCTTAATGTACCAGTGGAGTGAAAAAATAAGTTGCCTCTATATTGAAGCTTTTATCATATATATCTGATTCATGACACCAAAAGACTTCCAAAGTTTGCGAATAAATACATATGATCAAAATAGTATCAATCTCATGGAGATTCCGAGCCATTTTGAGAGAAGATGAGGAAGTAGACATCGCATGACGTAGAGGTAGGGACCACAGATGCCTTCATCACCAACAACAATGCAAATCATGCAGACTTTGTAAGAGTCAACAATTACTTTGGGCAAAATTATGATCCAGAACTTTATATTGTTGATCCTGAATATAAGGAGGATGAGCTACAAGTTTTAGAAGCTTTGCTTAACAGATTCAGCTTTAGTAAAACACAAAGCATCATGTAGCAGTATTGCTAAGTGCTAAACAAGAAATACAAACTACAAACATAATAAATAGGAATTAATCATGACGCACATGAAGGGTTAACAAGAAAAAGTCTCCCTGCAGACATCGTCTTCGGTTGTGTGTGTTTGTCTCCATCTCCGGGTATAAATTGAATGTCGCAGATGACCAACTTCTAATATTTGTTTAATATTCAGGTTACGATATGCATAAAGAGTATTGTTGGTGGGTTTTGAACAGTTATTTAGAGGGTTTTGTGGGCAAAAAAAAATGCGGCCGTTGACTACATTGTTAGCGAACCTTTTATGTATTTATTTACAACTTAGAATGCATAGAAAAAAGAAAAACATGTGTTCATATCTTATATAAGGATTGTGAATTATAGACAGCACATCTCTCTCTAATTTTTGCATATTTCCAGTATGACTGATCTGATAATATGGTCAGAGTGCAGAACAGTTCCTCCTGCGACGTCAATCTATGGAAATTACCAAAGACGTTCGGAGTGGAATATGTTATATGGCTGACTGAATTTGTGGCATTTTGTGATGTTTAAACTATGTTTTTACATACTTTGTGGATCGTGAATACGATTAAATATGGTTTAATGGTTACAATGGAACACAATCAAGCATACAGTATACAATCAACTTGTTTTTCCACTCTACTGGTACTTTAATCAATACAAATTACTCTAGAACCTTTACTTACGGTTACTTTATTTTTTCAGGATTTTATTTTTCATTAGGTCTGTATTTTTACTAAAATTATCATAAAATGTAGGCATGTTTAATATCTTTGTAAGGGGGTGAACAACACAATCAGCAAATACTAATTTCCCCACCTTACAAGGTATAGGTGAAGCAACACATTTCTGGGGTGACAAATGTATTTGCCCACAATGGCAATGTAAGTGTATTAGACTATCTCCGAAACAAAACATATCTTCAACTGTCTAAAATCAGTTATTTAGGAAGAACAAAAACACATACCTCATCTTCTGGAGCTGGGATAATTCTTCCACTTATTGGTGCCACTCCTAGAACCCTAGGTGATTTATCTACCTTAGGTGTTCCTTCCAGAACCACAACAATGAACTCCCGTTTGGGTTCTTCTTCTCGGGTCTCCACTGGAGCTGGCGATGCGTCTCCCGCTATCAGGCTGGTTAGGTTGATATTTGATTCTACAGCAGCCTCCTCTGTTGGAGGAACATCTTCAATGACTGGTTCAGTCTGTACTGGTAACGTGGAGTCCTCAACAACTGAGGCTAGCTTTACTGGTGCATGGGCCTCCTCAATCACTTCTGCCAATGGTTCTTTAACGGTTTGTGCTGCGTCTGCAGTCACAGGGGCCTCCTCAAACAGTGGTGAAGCCGCAAATGGTGCGAGAGCCACCTCATTTACTGGTAGTTCATCTATCAGGGTAGGATCCTCCTCCACAACTTGTGACACAACTGATAATGGGGCCTCCTCAATCACAGATGCAGCCAAGACATCCTCAACATGTGCAAGCACTTCCTTAACTACTGGTGCAACGTCCTCTGCAGTTGCAACTTCCACTAGTGTAGAGTTTTCTTCAATGGCAGGTGCAGTTTCCAAAATTACTGCAGCGTCCTCAAGCATTGGTGCAGCCTCTACAGGTATGAGAACTTCCTCAACCACTGGTGCAACCTCTTCTGCAGCAGCAGCCTCCATTAGCGTAGGGGTTTCTTCAATGGCAGGTGCAGCTTCCAAAATTATTGCAGCCTCCTCAAGCATTGGTGCAGCCTCTACAGGTATGAGAACTTCCTCAACCACTGGTGCAACCTCTTCTGCAGTTGCAGCCTCCGCTACTGTAGACGTTTCTTCTATTGCAGGTGCAGCTTCCAAAATAATTGCGGCCTCCTCAAGTATTGGTGTAGCCCCTACAGGTATGAGAACTTCCTCAATCACTGGTGCAAGGTTTAATAGTGTTGGAAGCTCCTCCACTACTGGTACAGCTTTTGTTGTCCCTGAGATGTCTTCATCTGCCTCCTTGTATTCCAGTATCACAGGTGGACATTCATCCATGGATCTAATTTCTTCTGGTGGAGGGGGTATATCCTCTGGTGCTGCCTCATCAGCAACTTCAGCACACACTGCTTCTTCCCTTACTTCAGTTATCTCCGGCGTAGGGGATACTGTCTGCAGCACTGCAACATAAAATTTAGCCATCCAAACATCACTGATGCTGAAGTTGTATATTGTTCTATTCAGTTCATACTACATGAGTTTGGTAACCCAGGTGAGCAAGTGGCAAATCTTTTAAACCAGCAACATACAAAGCGATACATGGGGAACATGTCCATAGTGTACATGCAATGTGTATTTGATTGAAGAAATTGGCCCCAAAAAAACTTTAAACGTCTATTGGAAAATCCCAAACAATCACTCAAAAACAACGAAAAAAATGAATGACAGTAGTAATTCTTTGTGGGATTATATCCGCTTTATTTCATGGTTGTTCACAGCGCTCAATATCCAGTTATATGCAAAATAAATATATGATCACATATGGTAGGGATATAAATTGAACATACAATTTGAATTTTGGTAAAGGAAAAACATGTTGCAGCACATTACCTTAAATACAAAAGGTAAATAAGTCCACCTACTCTATCTACTTGATTGGGAAAATGAAAAAAAAGGTTACACAGTTTCTCAGCTATTCAAATTGCATAGGCAGCTTTATGTTCAGTGGAGAAAATGAGCTTGTGAATCCCTGCTGATTTTATAAGTTACCCCTTTACAAAGATAAATTGTGTACAGTTTATTGTAACTGAGAAATGTTTAGGACAAATCCAGGGGGAAAACAATAAATAAATATTATAAGTTAATTTGTATCGTAATTTGACTGGAATAAATACATGATCTCCCCAAACACTGAGAAAGCATTCTGAGCCCCACTATGTCCAATGTGTCCACACATTATTAGAAACATACTCATCTAATGTGGAAAAGACACAGAAACACAGAAATTATCTCCTATTTACTGCACCATTGGGAAGATTGTAAAGCTGCCAATGTACCTCAGGAACAAGACTGAAATGACTTTAAAGACCATGATCAAGAAGCTCTGTAAGAAAGAGACAACGATTGGTGCAATGATTGAGAAATGGAAGAAATACAAGTCAATCTCCATGCATGATTTTACCTGGTCAGGTGAGGATGATTGTAAGAAAGGTGAGGGATAAGCCCAGAATTATAAGGGAGGAGTTGATTAATTATCTTAAAAGGGAGTTGGGTCCACCGTCACCATTAGTAACACACTTTGCTGTATTGAATTGAGATCCTGCAGTGCCATCAAAGTCTCCCTACTCATGCACAGGTCTATCTGAAGTCACTGAACAAACAAGACTTGAGATAATGTGATGTGGTCAGATCAGACAAAAATTGAGCTCTTTGGCATCAACTCTAATAGTTCTATGCAGGAAAAGGATGGATTAAACCCTCCAGGTTGTCAGTGAAATATTCCCAAGGGTGAAGGACTTCAAATATCAAAGGAGTTTGTTCATGAGTTAAGGAAGGCTACCCCAATACTTCTTATCAATGCTTCACTACTACATTGATAAGAAAATTGGCAAAGCAGCTAAAACAGAGGTCGGGAACCTTTACTGTAAAAAGAGCCATTTTGCACTTATCTTACACTAAAGAACAATTCCATAATTCAAAAAATTCCTTATGAGACCATATGAAATTTAACATACATTGGGCCCACATACTACATTTAAGCAAATAAGAACACCAACTTACTCTAGCAATATCCCCCCAAAAACATCTTAAGTAATGCAAACATTAATTGAGGTCACAGTTGTAATAATAGGATGTAGTGCACCAATCATTCTTACTAAGGGTGACACTTTATTACCAAAAATAGCAATAATTGAATTGTACACAACTAAAAACATCTTCACTTTAACTATTAAACCCTGTTCTCACAAAATAGCACACTAAATGTCTCAGGCACTGCACACATTTACGGCATTGCAGAAAGTCAGATATTATGAATCTGTTTTATCAAAGATACACAATTCCTTCACACTTACCGTATTTTCCGCACTATAAGGCGCACCGGATTATTAGCCGCACCTTCTATGAATTACATATTTCATAATTTTGTCCACCAATAAGCCGCCCCGGACTATAAGCCGCGCCTACGCTGCGCTAAAGGGAATGTCAAAAAAACAGTCAGATAGGTCAGTCAAACTTTAATAATATATTAAAAACCAGCGTTCTAACAACTCTGTTCACTCCCAAAATGTACGCAAATGTGCAATCACAAACATAGTAAAATTCAAAATAGTGCAGCGCAATAGCAACATAATGTTGCTCGAACGTTAATGTCACAACACACAAAATAAACATAGCGCTTACTTTCTGAAGTTATTCTTCATTCGTAAATCCTTCGTCTTCGGTGTCCGAAGTGAAAAGTTGGGCAAATTTACGATCCACTGGCAGATGTTGGCGTCGTCTGGCGCTGCCTACTCGTCTTAGTGAAGGTGTGTTCGCCTTCTGTCTTCCATTGTTCCCACGCAGTTAGCAGTCTAGCTTCGAATGCCCTGTTGACACCAATATCTAGCGGCTGGAGGTCTTTTGTCAATCCACCCGGAATGACGGCGAGTATTGAATTACCCGGTAAGCGTGTCTCTCAATGTGCTGTTATGAGCTAGCAAATATAACAACTACACTACCCAGCATGCAACGATAGTTACGAGCATGCGCGGTAGCCCTGAGAAGTTCCCACGCAGTTAGCAGTCTAGCTTCGAATGCCCTGTTGACACCAATATCTAGCGGCTGGAGGTCTTTTGTCAATCCACCCGGAATGACGGCGAGTATTGAATTAAGCGTGTCAACGTGTCTCTCAATGTGATGTTATGAGCTAGCAAATATAACAACTACACTACCCAGCATGCAACGATAGTTACAAGCATGCGCGGTAGCCCTGAGAAGTTCCCACGCAGTTAGCAGTCTAGCTTCGAATGCCCTGTTGACA
The DNA here is from genome assembly GCF_033978685.3 of Nerophis lumbriciformis. Taxonomy (NCBI): domain Eukaryota; kingdom Metazoa; phylum Chordata; class Actinopteri; order Syngnathiformes; family Syngnathidae; genus Nerophis; species Nerophis lumbriciformis. The sequence goes on from NC_084566.2 coordinate 6,949,535, forward strand.
CCAATATCTAGCGGCTGGAGGTCTTTTGTCAAACCACCCGGAATGACGGCGAGTATTGAATTAAGCGCGTCTCTCAATGTGCTGTTATGAGCTAGCAAATATAACAACTACACTACCCAGCATGCAACGATAGTTACGAGCATGCGCAGTAGCCCTGAGAAGCGATGTTGTATGCTGGGAGTTCGAATGTGGTTATGAGCACGCTGTGAGAAAACGTTGAGAACTCAGTTAACACGCCTCGTCTGCATTATTTATAATTAGACAGACAACACACTTAATAGGAGCCATTTGGGGTCTTTACATAAACACACAAATGGAAATGAAACGTCACATATCCCAGCATGCACCGCGCGCTTCTTCTACGGGGAAAAAAGATGGCGGCTGTTTACCGTAGTTGCGAGACCTAAACTTTATGAAAATGAATCGTAATAAAGCGCACCGGGTTATAAGGCGCACTGTTAGCTTTTGAGAAAATTTGTGGTTTTTAGGTGCGCCTTATAGTGCGGAAAATACGGTAATCTCAGAATTCAGCAGAGAGAGCCTCAACAAGGAGGCTCTCTCTAGGTCGTCCTCAGACGAGCCTTCCATCGTTGTCTCCAGTCATCCCGGTTATCCAATCATCTGGCCAGCTCGTTGGTGCTTTGTGCTCCCGCATCATTCTTGAGTACATCCACATATGTTACAGTGGGATGTCCTTGTGACCGGTGCCCATGTGTTGGCTCCCACAGTACCAGTTTGCTGGCTGGCAGCTCTTGGTGTCTTTGGCAGTGTCCTGCTAGTCTCATTCTCCTGGCTGCTATGTTGTCACTCACTGTGTACTCCAGCATACAGATTGTCGTTGGGAACATGTGTACTCTTGCTGATGTTGAGCACTACACGTAGCATTCTGGTGTAGCACCCGTCTAGAGACTTCTGCAGGGTTGGCTTCAGGGTCCAGCATTCACTGCCATATAGGAGAACAGATTCCACAGTCGCGTAGAAGAAGCTGAGTTTGATTTGTCGGGTAAGATTGTAGTTCCACACACTGGCCATGCCGTTCATAGCCCTCCATGCAAGTGCCTTCCTCACTTTTAGATCCTGCTCTGTTGAGTTGACCCTTGAGCCCAGGTACTTGAAATCATTGACTTCCTTCAGAGCAGTGCCTCCTGTTGTTGTGAGCGGTGGGTGTTCCGCTTGGACGTTATAGGTGATCACCTCAGTTTTCTTGGCATTCAGCCGAAGGCCAACCTTGGCGCACTCTGACTCCACTCTGCTCAAGAGCTCCTCTGCTTGCTCCATGTGGTTAGAGAGCAGGCTGATGTCGTCCGCGTAGTCTAGGTCTGTCAAGACTACTGCAGGGGTGTCTTCTTGACCTCCTTGGTGTAATGGTAAGGCCAAGATCCTGCTCACGTCCATTGATGGCCTTCCTGAGCGCGTAGTCTAAGACTATGACAAAAAGGAAGGGGGCTAGGGTGTCTCCTTGCATTACCCCGGCCAGGATGTCAAACTCCTCACTGTCGCTATCAGGGGACACCACCTTGGCCTGTGTTCCTGCATACATTGCCTCTTTTGCCCGAAGCAAGTTGGGAGGGACACCGTAGGCCTTCAGAATCTTCATCATTGTGCCTCAGTGTATTGAGTCAAATGCCTTTTTGAAGTCAATAAAGCACAATATAGCCGTCAGGTTGTTCTTCTTCACCTCCTCGATTAGTCTCCTCAGGGCCAGGATCTGGGCTAGTGTGGTTCTCTCCTCTCAAAGGCCATTATGGTTTTCCCTCAGATGAGGGTTGATGGCATGCCGGATGCGGTTCAGTATCATATGATTGTAGACCTTTGTGGTGATACAGGTCAGGCTGATGCCCCGGTAGTTGTCTGGCTTCGAGAGGTCTCCAGATTTGGGCACTGGGATGATGTTGGAAAGAGACCACATGTCAGGCAGGTTGTTGCCTAGCAGGGCAAGTTTGCAGAACTCAAAGATGATTCTTTACGACTTCTTTACGATTTCTGGGGGTATGCCATCCAGCCCAGCACTTTTACCCTCTTCTCAGCGTGCTTTTCACCTTAGCAAACTCAGTAATCATGAAGGGACCGTCCTGAATGTTGAGGTCATGGAGGAATGATAGTATCTCTTCTGAAGACTAAAGGCTGAAGAATTGCATACAGTTCCGGACCCATGGTTTGCTGACCTATGATCTAAATAGTCAATTCGTTGCACCGGACCCAGCCATCATGTTGAAAAGAGACCAGAGTTGGAAGGCAAAACTCTTAACCAGTCAGTGTACGTTCCTACAATCACCCAAGGTTAGAGGCTTGCGGTATGGTGGTGGGCCCTGCGATGAGGTGGCGACTTGTCCAGGGTGTACCCCGCCTACCGCCTGAATGCAGCTGAGATAGGCTCCAGCACTCTCCGCAACCCCGAAAGGGACAAGTGGTAGAAAATAGATGGATGGGTATGGTGGTGACCCAAAGATAAAAATTGCAGATGAAATAGACCAAAATTACTTTCTTCCACAGGAAAGCTGGACTCACCTTAAAACAGGGTTTTAAACTGTTGGTCCACAGGCCAAATCTAGCCAGGGAATGACACTAGACCAGCGCCTAAATTTAATTCAAAACTTTGGAGAGATTAATATTTTTGCAGCAATTTAAATACAATAAAAACACCAGAGCAGTCCTATTGTATAGAGGAATATGGACCAGTGGAAACACAAAGGCATATCCTTGCATTGATATTGTAACCTCCTAAAAAACAACGTTCACTGCTTTGGACACTAATGGATAAAAGGGGCAATTTTTTTCTGAAATTTGTAACTCAGACACACAAAATAGACAAAAAATTCCCACTACAAAGAATGCTGGTTCCAAAAATAAGAATGATAGTGATGGAAGACGTCTGGCATGCCGGTCCTTAGTTTTCTGGAAATGTAGCCGCAAGAAGAATTTAGTTGAATAGCCCTGCCCAAAGAGGTAAGGACCTTGGTAGTCCAGGAGAAGCCCAGAGTAGAGCCACTACTTCACATCAGTAGGGGCCATTTAGTGAGGCTCGGGAATCCAGTCTATATGTCCCTTAAATGTCTCCATGATCAGGATTTCCAGGCATGGGGCGGTATAGCTCGGTTGGTAGAGTGGCCGTGCCAGCAACTTGAGTGTTTCAGGTTCGATCCCCGCTTCCGCCATCCTAGTCACTGCCGTTGTGTCCTTGGGCAAGACACTTTACCCGCCTGCTCCCAGTGCCACCCACACTGGTTTAAAAATGTAATTTAGCTATTGGGTTTCACTGTGTAAAGCGCTTTGAGTCACTAGAGAAAAGCGCTAAATAAATATAATTCACTTCACTTCACAGGCATACCCACTCGGGAGGAGGCCCTGGAATGATTATGTCAAGCAGCTGGTCTAAGAACTGAAGGAGGTGGACAGAGACTAGGAAGTCTGGTCTTCTCTACTAAGACTGTTGCCCCTGCTACCCAGACACAGATAAACGGAAGAAAATGGATGGTTGCTGTCAACTGGACTCAACGTATTTAGAGGCAGATAAATGCTGAGTATGATACTAACAACAATAGCCGTACTGTCAAACATAGAGGTGAAAATATTCTGTTTCGGGATCTTAAGATGTGTGCAACCCTGGTGACCATCTACAAGAAACTCCTGACCTCTTTGCTTGCAAACAAGGGTTTCTAGAAAAAAAGTACTAAGTCGCCTTTAACTTGGACATACAATATGTGTTAACCTTAATCAAATACAAATCGAATAAAAATGTGTATTTAATGGTAATTTTTCTAAAATTATTTTATATTCTGTCCATCTCCTTAACAATACACCTTCAAAAATATGGACAGTTCCAATCTTAGTAAGAGGGTGAACTTGCACAATCAGCAGGGATCAAATACTTATTTTCCTCAATGTACATAAGAAATTGATTACGATTCAAGTCATTTCTTTAGCTTAATCTACCTAGGAAATGTACATCCACACAAAGCTTTTTGTCATTAAGCAGGTAATACATAGACTATACATTATATTTGTCTTGCAAAGTGAATCAATATGAAATGTTGACATTTAGTCTGATCAGATTTATTTCACCCATAACTGCAACTGAGCGCCCACACTGTCGTAACTCTTAACCAGTTAGATTACCAACCAGGCTTGGAAATGGTAGTTATTGTTGAAACTGATATGCGCTGCACATAATTCTTGTGTGAAGGAAACCAGTGAGGGGAGAAAATACTGCCCGGTTCGCTCCCTTCCCTCTTACACCCCCTTAAATAAATAAATAAGAACACTACAACACTAAATTCATGTGAATTTAGGTTTTCTTTAAAGACAGTGATTAAAAGCCCTGCTAGCAGCAATGTAACCCTGAGTGTGTGCATGTATGTGTGTCCTCCTGAATGTGAAGGAAGGGCCTCAAGCTTCAGAGGTAGCTGTATCTTCATTAGAAGAGGAAGTCATACCGTTGCTTTCAGGGTCCTCAGCAGCAACTTGTTCGGCAATGGCATGGGCAGTCTCCTCAACATCTTCTACTACTTGGGGCACTTCGTCTGCGTCAGCCTGCACTTCTTGGGCGGCCTCCGCAACTTCCTCTGCCACCACAGCAACCTCGGCAACAATTTCTACAACTGCTTCCGTCTCAGTCTCCGACTCAGCAGCTGCATCACCACCTCCTTCTTGACTGGCATCTTCAGCTGCCTCCTCTTCTGGGCCTACAACGCAAGAGCAATGTTAATAAACATCTATTTTGTCAATATTTGTCTGTTTTGTTTCTCTAGGAATCTTCTTATAAAGCCTTACTGGGAGAAAACAAGAATGGCAAAAAATCCTTGAATATTGACATGCAATTTTAAGATGTAAGCCGACAAATAATGTCATAAAAGCATGCTGAACATGACCACTATAAAGTGAAACGCATCATCACTTGGAAATTAGTATGACAAAACAGTTTAGAGGGAAACTGCACTTTTTTGGAATATTGCCTATCATTTACAATCTTGGTGTGAGACAAGAATACCGTATTTTTCGGACTATAAGTCGCAGTTTTTTTCATAGTTTGGCCGGGCTCCAGTGCGACTTATATATGTTTTTTTCCTTTTTTATTTTTATTCATTTTCAGCAGGTGCGACTTATACTCCGGTGCGACTTATACTCCGAAAAATACGGTACATGTCTTTCTTTTTTTTGTACAGTCTGAATTGTACAAAACTGCTCGTAAGAAGCGGCGAACAATTTAGCTGATGGGATTAATCTATACAACATACAAACACTTCTAACAACACTCAATTTACATACTGTGACCTGCATATTACTCAAGTTATAACAACATTGTTGTGTAAGAGTTAATGCCGAGGAAGTACTTTTGTAACACAAAGCCTTGTTCACGAAAGCGTAAGCTAACAACTACTGTTGCAAAACCGTGTGACTTGTTGAAGGGTGGACAAGCAAAGTAAGATTTTGATTGTACGGCAAACTGTCTGTTTAACTGTGCATATGACAATAAACAATCTTGAATCTTGAATCTTGAAAATTGCCTCTGAGTTGGTAAAAGTTTTTGTAAGATTTTTAATCATGCCTCACCCTTGTATATTAGAAGGTTGTGGCCATACTTTGAGAAGTTGGTCAACTTTGAAATCTGACTTACACTCGCACGGAAGACACAGCAAGATGCTCGTTTGACAACAGCTTCTTTCTTCTTTTTTTTTAACCTGAAGAGTGACGATCAGGGTGAATTCATCATCTACACAGATTGCACAAGTCTTGTGCTAAAAGCTATAAACATCCCATTAGTCCTCATCTCAGTGAGAGCAGGTATTGTACGGTGATTGTTTCGTCATGTTTGTGGTTTGTACTTCTTGTTTAGCACTTAGCAATATTGCCGCATGATGCTTAGTGTTTCAATATAGCTGGATCTGCTGAGCACCCCGCTTCTAAAACTTGCAGATCATCCTCTGAATATTCAGGCTCCAAAATATAAGGTTCTGTATCATCATTTGTCCCAAGGTTGGCTCTCATGAAGTCTGCCATGATTAGTAATAGTTGTTATTGTTGAAGGAAATAGTGAATGTTGTGATGCGCTCTGTTAAAACAATGCGCCCAAGAAATAATTTACAGTAATGCTTAAAATGACCAAAATAAGTAAATATTACATGTTATTATGAATGTGTCTGTTACTACAATACATATATACTTACAGCATGCATATAAAATGTAGGAATTTTTTGAATGTTTTTTTGGAGCGCTTTATAGGCACAATATATCAAATTCCAATTACTTGCATTGTTGACGAGCAACTTGCTGCATTTTCCTAGCGATGTCTTTGGGTCTAAATTGAATTTCAAAGTTGACCAACTTCTCGGCTTACGCTTGGCAACCTTCTACTATACAAGTGTAAGGCATGATTTACAACGTAGAATTCATTTAATATCAGAGGAAATTTAGCAGCAGCAGTAGTAGGTACAGTAGTTAGCTTAGTGAGCAAGGCGTTGTGTTACTAAAAGCAATTCCTCGGCAATGTCGTTATAGCTTGGTTAATATGCAGGTCACGGCATGTAAATGGGGGGCTTTATAGGCAGAATAGATGAATCCCATTATCTACATTGTTAGCTGGCTCGTACTAGCAAGTTAAGATTTAGCCAAAAAAGCTAAAGACATGTGTTCTTGTCTCACGTAGGTATTCCAAAAAAAAGTGCAGTTACCCTTTAAAACATGAGCAAGGAGTATGATATAAGTATTAAAAAAAAAGAGTAGCTCATTTCCATCCAACTTTTCACAGCTAATAAAACTTATTCAAATTCAGTCCAAAAAATATGAATGCAGCAGTTGTTTGAATAAAAATACTATATTAGGGATAGAATATCAAACCAATTAATTTGGAAGCCTCTTTTACAATAAATTTGCATTTGTGGATGTACTTTACGGGCGGGCGATTACAGCAAAGATGAAAATCACAGTTAATGTTTAATTGACCTTGATATCGGTTAAAACACAATTATCCCACAAATCTACTACTCTACTTTTTGGTCGATGGCATCCTTATTGTAACCAAAACATATACTAATAACCGAGACTGCAGTTTTACGTCGGTGACAAGCTCTATGGGTCAGTTTCCATTACTTAATTATCGGCCAGCCCTAATGTACAGTACATAAGTTGAAACTCGCAAAAGGTATAAGTAAGCTTGGATATACATCATGACAAATTTGTAACTGTTCAAAAACCTGGGATGAGAGCATCTTAGGCATGTGCCCTTTTCTAGCAAAGGGGGTCAAATTGTAAAGTAAGTGAAAAATATACAATAGACATTAAAATTCTACCTTTGTGTTACAGTTTTGGAATTCTTTGTCATTTGTTGCGTATTTAATATTTAGCTATGTCTAGCTGAAATATACAAGAAGATGAATGGAAAGAGCAATAATACTGTGTCTTTTGAATCATAAATACATTAAGATTCATAGGTGAAAACGACACATTACAAAACAACTGCATGCAAACAGGAAAGACAAGGCAAGGAGACAAAATGAAATAATATTATAATGGTGAATGCAATGGTAATAGAGGGGGAGAAGTTGTAGATTAGCTTACCATCCAAATAACAATTTATTAGGATCCCTGTGTCACACTTTGCTTGCCATCTGATTTATTTGTTGTTTTTGGCTGGTCCTAATCTTGTTTTCTTTTTCCTTAGTTACTACAGCTGGGCGGAGCCACGACCCACACCTGCATCCCATCACTAATCTACACCATATTTAAGGTGGAGGCTAGTGGCAGTAAGGTCTTGGATTGCTGCTACTCTGGAGTTGTCCATCTTCCTGCCTCTCCTCTGGAGTTTATTCCTCTCGCGCTAAGTATCGCTTCTTGCTGTTTTTATACTTTTTGCCGAAACCCTGAGTTCTCCCTTTTCGTCTCCCCCGGCTGGTGTGCTGTATACGCCTTTGGAGAACTATTTTTGAATTCGCTTCAAGGCTGTTACCTTGCACTTTAATGTAATAGTGAGGTAAAAAATGTTGTACATCATTCCTCTTGAAGTGAAAGATTGCTCCAGCTATTGCTTTAGTCATTAATGAAAACCTCACTGCTCAAAATAAGTAAATTAACCTCAAGCACACTAATGCATTATAACAATAGGCCCCATGTACAGTAAACATTTTAAAAAGGGAAACACATATACATACATACACATATATATATATATATATATATATATATATATATATATATATATATATATATATATATATATATATATACACACACACATATATATATATATATATATATATATATATATATATATATATATATATATATATAAAGACAATATAACATACATCCATAATCATGGATACATATGCAAAAGTGCAATATATTTATCTGTACAGTAATCTATTTATATCTGCACCTTATTGCTCTTTTATCCTGCACTACAACGAGTTAATGCAACAAAATTTCGTTCTTATCTGTACTGTAAAGTTCAAATTTGAATGACAATAAAAGGGCAGTCTAAATCTAATATCTACAACACAACTTTGGAAATGTATAATTTTTTGGCCTGCTTGTCAAATCATTATAGGTGGACAACAAACCGAGAGGCAAGAACCTAATACAGCAGATCCAATTTATTTCTACGCTCCTCGGGCTGGTTGACATTGACATAAACTGTTGCCAAAAAAACTAAATTAAAACAACATTTACTACTTTTGCCAGAGACAAAGAAAATGGGCAATAATACAATATTTTACAATTTACCTTACCGAAAACATTATTTCAACAAAGATATCAACCAGGGATATTCAACTAAATTGTTTTAGGGGCCACATATCCAGAAAGCTGAACTCTCTTAACTATTAGTTTCATTTTTTCATATTCTGGAGAACCTCCTGTACATTTGATTTTGGTCTACTTATTTTGTCAGTTACAGGAGCGCTCTGATGTTTTGAAAGACCTTCCGCAAAAAAGCTCCTCAAAGGTCATCTCTATGACAGCATTCTAGTATTTTTAGGAATATGCTGCAAATTGTCTTTTTTTCTTTTTTCTTTTTTTAACTGAACTTTCTGGCCTAAAGTTAAATAGCCCAAATGATTAAAAAAAAAAGAGGACCTAAAATGGAACCTTGAGGAACACTACTAGTAGAACTAAAAAAAGTTGAACAAATTACTACTGACTGCATCTGAAGTAAACAAGCTACATCAACACCTTAGTTACATAAATCACATTCCAAAAAAAATTGTCAAAAAGAAGAAGACTTAAAGGGGTGCCTTTAGGAACGCCTCAGTTATGAAAATCACAAGTTTGGACCCCAGTGTGCTATGTTTGCTAGCAAGGTTTATATGTCAATACAAGGATCTGCCAATGTGCTATGGGTGGTCCAACTTCCTTCATATAACAAGATCATTCTTGCGTTTTTAGAGGTTTGTCTCCCAGTACTGTATGGTATGGTGTTATTCCCGGGCCGGATTTGGGTGCCAATTGAAAAGTGTTAAAAGATTTAGCAGCACTGGGCAACAAACATCGGAAAAGTCACAAATGTCCAATGGTTTAGGAGGAGGAAAATTGTTTTCCTTTTTAGATCCGAAGTGTCCACTTTTATGAGGAATATCCAAAGGATTACAGAGGACCTTAGCGTTACCTTTACACTGGAAAGAGTAAAGACACAGAGTTAGTGAAATGAAAAATAATTAAGTACAATTAAGCACACAGTTATTGTAAATTAGTCATTGTAATCAGATTTGTAGACACAGAACCTTTGGTGTGGTACAGAGGTCTACCCATTTCCCCAACAGTGCAGTTTAAGTGAGAGACAGGAAGTTATTTGATGGTAGAAAAAATAGTACTGCAGAGTGAGGGGGGAGAATATAGGGGAAGGTAAAGTTATAAGGTTTGAGGGTAATCACAAGTGGTTGATGGGGTTAGGATTAACTACACAACAGTGTATTAGGTGACACAGTAATAAAAATTACCTGGATATTACAGTTCAAAGAATCCACATTTAAGGAAAATGTAGGAGGCTTTGTACAAATTTACATATTAAGTATAATTAAACAAACTTTGAGTTAAGGGTTCTGTTTAGGGATGAGCGATCTGGCCTGAAATCTACATCACAATACACAGAGCTACGTATTGGCCACCGCCGTAACCTAATGAGGCCGCCGGGGCTAAGAAGTGCTATGACATTATAAAAACTGTAATATCTAGATCAGGGGTGCTTTGCGGTCCGCCAAGTCGTTTGTTTGGCCTGTTAAAGCTTGGCTTCAAAATTTAATAGAAAATCATACTTTCAAGCTCACACAATCATTGATAAAATGTCCACAAGGCTAACTACTGTAGATGCTAAATGGTAAATGGGTATAGCACTTTCCTACCTTCAAGTACTCAAAGCACTTTCAGAGACTATTTCCACATTCACCCATTCACACACAAATTCAAACACACATTCCCACGCTGATGGTGGGAGCTACCATGCAAGGCCCTAACCATGACCCATCAGGAGCAACGGTGAAGTGTCTTGCTCAAGGACACAAGGAACGTGACTCGGATGGCGGATCGAAGCAGGGACCCTCAGGTTGCTGGCAAAAGCACTTTCAGAGACTATTTCCACATTCACCCATTCACACACAAATTCAAACACACATTCCCACGCTGATGGTGGGAGCTACCATGCAAGGCCCTAACCATGGCCCATCAGGAGCAACGGTGAAGTGTCTTGCTCAAGGACACAAGGAACGTGACTCGGATGGCGGATCGAAGCAGGGACCCTCAGGTAGCTGGCATGGCGGCTCTACCAACCGTGCCACACCGTCTCTGCTCTCTATTGAACGTGACAAACTCCACTATCTCATATATGATCGTTGGGGGCTAAACTCCTCAGTCATGGTGCGACTGTGAGCTTAAAATCGCCGTGTTAAACACATTTTAACTTTGGCCTTTAGACGCAAAAGATTTCGGCACCCCTGATCTAAGTAATCTAAATCACAAAAAAACAGTACTGGTAGTTTCTTTCAGTTTGCTGTCTTTGAACTACCTAAGCTTTGCTGTAACATAGCATGGCATGCGCACAGCAAAGCTGGTTGTGCTCGATAAAGTCTGACCGAGCTGCACCGGTACTTTTTAATTCCGTTTTTAAAATATGAATAGTGCCCTGAAAAATCAAAACATTAAAAAGCAAGACTGAAGATTATGCATTTGCTTTGAAAAGAATAACATTCATATATTCTAAGACCTTCCATAGTCGTATTTAAGACATTTTATGAGATTTTGATAGGATTTAAAGAGGAACCGCACTTTTTTGAAGGATTTGCCTATCATCCACAATCCTTATGTGAGACAAGAACACGTTTTTCCCTTTTCTGAAAAACTGCTCGTAAGAAGCAGCTGACAATGCAGGTAATGGGAATATGATCTATTTCGTCTATAAAGCCCACTAAAAACTTCCAAGAAGCATTTAATATACATGCTGTAAGTAACGTATTTTCCAGGCTATAGAGTGCACTGGTTAAGCCAGCGTTTCTCAAAGTGTGGGGCGCGCCCCACTGGTGGGGAATAGAGACATGACAGGTGGGGCGCGACGAACGGGAGGGAATTTCAGTTTACCGTATTTTCCGCACTATAGGGCGCACCTAAAAACCACAAATTTTCTCAAAAGCTGACAGTGCGCCTTATAACCCGGTGCGCTTTATATATGGATAAATATTAAGATTCATTTTCATAAAGTTTAGGTCTCGCAACTACGGTAAACAGCCACCATCTTTTTTCCCCGTAGAAGAAGCGCGCGGTGCATGCTGGGATATGTGACGTTTCATTTCCATTTGTGTGTTTATGTAAAGACCCCAAAATGGCTCCTATTAAGTGTGTTGTCTGTCTAATTATAAATAATGCAGACGAGGCGTGTTAACTGAGTTCTCAACGTTTACTCACAGCGTGCTCATAACCACATTCTAACTCCCAGCATACAACGCTTCTCAGGGCTACCGCGCATGCTCGTAACTATCGTTGCATGCTGGGTAGTGTAGTTGTTATATTTGCTAGCTCATAACAGCACATTGAGAGACACGCTTACGCGCTTAATTCAATACTCGCCGTCATTCCGGGTGGATTGACAAAAGACCTCCAGCCGCTAGATATTGGTGTCAACAGGGCATTCGAAGCTAGACTGCTAACTGCGTGGGAACAATGGATGACAGAAGGCGAACACACCTTCACTAAGACGAGGAGGCAGCGCCAGACGACGCCAACATCTGCCAGTGGATCGTAAATTTGCCCAACTTTTCACTTCGGACACCGAAGACGAAGGATTTACGAATGAAGAATAACTTCAGAAAGTGAGCGCTATGTTTATTTTGTGTGTTGTGACATTAACGTTCGAGCAACATTATGTTGCTATTGCTCTGCACTATTTTGAATTTTACTATGTTTGTGATTGCACATTTGCGTACATTTTGGGAGTGAACAGAGTTGTTAGAACGCTGGTTTTTAATATATTATTAAAGTTTGACTGACCTATCTGACTGTTTTTTTGACATTCCCTTTAGCGCAGCGTAGGCGCGGCTTATAGTCCGGGGCGGCTTATTGGTGGACAAAGTTATGAAATATGCCATTCATTGAAGGTGCGGCTAATAATCCGGTGCGCCTTATAGTGCGGAAAATACGGTAATTTTTTTTTTTTTTTTTTAGATTTTTAGATTTTTTTTTTTTTACTATGCTTTCATTTTCTATACACACTGTAAATCACTTTGTGATTCTGTCTGTGAAATCCGCTATATAAATAAATGTAAATTACTTATTTTTCCTGTAGGCTTTACATTTCTAGGTAGGAGCAAAAGTTTGACAGACATAGCAACAGTAACTAATGGGGGCGGGGCTAAGCGGAACAAACTTGACGAGACAAGCGCAGCAAAATGAAAAGCTGTCCCACTGTCAAACGACACAGTTGCGAGACGTATATGCGACATTGCAAGTGATCTTGAGGAACAACTCGGAGACAAATGAAAAGAAAGTCGTTTTGCTTTACAAGTGGACGAAGCTACTGACAGCAATAAAGACTGCCTGTTCATCGCATACGTCCGCTTTGTGAATGGCGAGTCACTGTGCGAGGAGTTGCTGTTTTGCAAATACATCAAAAATAGAGCCTCTGCTGATGAGCTGTTCAAGATCATGGACAGTTTCCTCAAAGAACACGACCTTAAATGGGAAAACTGTGTGGGCTTTTGCTCTGATGGCGCAATGACCATGGCAGGGTCAAGAAACAAGCTGCAGGCTCTAATAAAGAGGGTTGCGCCAAATGCGCATTGGACACACTGGGAAGCATTCGCGTCAAGGCAGCTCAGCCCCGAACTCAATGAGGTTTTAACAGATGTGAGCGCGGTAAATTTGATCAAAACACGACCACTGAAAGCGCGACTGTTCTCTGCACTGTGTGAGGAAATGGGAGCTGATCATACAGCCGTGCTGTTTCACCATTCTTGCCAACCTTGAGACCTCCGATTTCGGGAGGTGGGGGTGGGGGGCGTGGTTGGGAGTGGGGGCGTGGTTAAGAGGGGAGGAGTATATTTACAGCTAGAATTCACCAAGTCAAGTATTTCACATATATATATATATATATATATATATATATATATATATAAGAAATACTTGACTTTCAGTGAATTCTAGCTATATATATATATATATATATATATATATATATATATATATATATATATATATATATATATATATATATATATATATATATATATATAAAAGAAATACTTGAATTTCAGTGTTCATTTATTTACACATATACACACACATAACACTCATCTACTCATTGTTGAGATAAGGGTTGAATTGTCCATCCTTGTTCTATTCTCTGTCACTATATTTCTGACCATGCTGAACACCCTCTCTGATGATGCACTCTGCTTTGTCTCCTTGTTGTGTGCGCAGTTGTGCACTGCACTCTCTAAAAGCCCTAGATGTTAATGTCACATATGCATGTACATTAGATGGCAGTATTGCCCTGTTTACGAGTGTCACAACATTGCTGTTTACGGCAGACGAACTGCTTTACGGTAGACGAAAACGTGACTGCTGTTGTTGTGTGTTGTTGCCGTGCTGGGAGGACGTTAATGAAACTGCCTAACAATAAACCCACGTAAGAAACCAAGAACTCGCCCTCGATCATTCTACAGTTCTAACGTGATTGGGCAGGCACGCTGTTTATATTGTGGGAAAGCGGACGTGAAAACATGCTGTCGACACGTCACTCAGGTACGCCTGAATTTCGGGAGATTTTCGGGAGAAAATTTGTCCCGGGAGGTTTTCGGGAGAAGCGCTGAATTTTGGGAGTCTCCCGGAAAATCCGGGAGGGTTGGCAAGTATGTGTTTCACAGTGAAGCAAGGTGGCTCTCCCGGGGCAAAGTGCTGTCACTTGCCCTGTCTTGCCAAATGCATAGCTCCTCCTTTTTTTTGCAAAGATTGCAAAGTGGCACTTTTATTTTATTTATTTTGAACTTGATGCAAGTTATTTGATTTATTATTGAACTTGATGCAAGTTATAACACTTTTATTTGATTTATTATTGAACTTGATGCAAGTTATAACACTTTTTTTGATTTATTATTGAACTTGATGCAAGTTATAACACTTTTGTTTTATTTATTATTGAACTTGATGCAAGTTATTTTATTTATTATTGAACTTGATGCAAGTTATACCAGGCAGCACGGTGGCAGAGGGGTTAGTGCATCTGCCTCACAATACGAAGGTCCTGAGTAGTCTTGGGTTCAATCCCGGGCTCGGGATTTTTCTGTGTGGAGTTTGCATGTCCTCCCCGTGACTGCGTGGGTTCCCTCCGGGTACTCCGGCTTCCTCCCGCCTCCAAAGACATGCACCTGGGGATAGGTTGATTGGCAACACTAAATTGGCCCTAGTGTGTGAATGGGAGTGTGAATGTTGTCTGTCTATCTGTGTTGGCCCTGTGATGAGGTGGCAACTTGTCCAGGTTGTACCCCGCCTTCCGCCCGATTGTAGCTGAGATAGGCTCCAGCGCCCCCCGCAACCCCAAAGGGAATAAGCGGTAGAAAATGGATGGATGGATGGGCAAGTTATACCACAGCTGCACAGTTATTTTATTCATTATTGGACTTGATGTTATTTTATGTTATTGAGTTTGAATGTATACAACTTGATGTTACTTGATGTTCAATAAATTTGAAAATGTTAAGCTTGGCATTAGCGTTCTGTTGGGGCGATGGGGGCAGGTGGGGCTTGAAAACTCCCCCTTGTCCAAAGTGGGGGATGACAAAAAAAGTTTGAGAACCACTGGGTTAAGCTGAACCTTCCATCCATCCATTTTCTACCGCTTGTCCCTTTTGGGGTCGCTGGAGCCTATCTCAGCTGCATTCGGGCGGTAGGCGGGGTACACCCTGGACAAGTCGCCACCTCATCGCAGAAAGCTGAATCTACCAAATTTTAAAATATATATTTTTTTACATACTGTATATTAGTCCTTCGAGACTATAAGTGGCAGTTATATACCGGTACAAAAGATTTTGTAAATGTTTATTTGTTTGCCTGTCACACAGCTGATCAAACCAAACAGAAGTAATCATCATGGACCTACTAGCTGCGGAAGGTAGCTCTCCAAACAACTAAACAAACTCAATAACTCCCCGGTGCCGTTTTGGTGAATTTACGAAACTGAAACAATACAAAGAGAATGCCATTTTAAATTAATATTACTAACTTTATTATTTATACTACAATTCTCCTTTGTTAACATGTTAGTGTTGTAGCTAACACGAACGAAATATTCTTCTTCTTCGGCGTGCGGCGGTCCAGCGTTTTGATAACCCCTTGTGGTGGTGGATATTCGTTCATCGGCCATTTCCTTTTTTTGGCCACTTTATGTTCATTTCGTCGCGTCTTGAAAAGGGTACTAGAATAATGCGCTAAATGACTGACGGAATGATATTGTACCTGTTTGATTGAATGTGAACAAATTCATTGGTCTGATGTGATGAGGCAAAATTTATTGGCGGCATGTGAATCTTGTGAACCCCCAAAAAATCCATAAATTAGCTGCAGCATTGTATAAAGCACAGGGTTCAAAGTGTGGGAAAAAAGCAGATGTTTATAAAACGTAAATTACAATAAATCCCTATGTTAACTCCTACAATAACAACTATAGCTTGGTTAGCAGGTTACGGCATGTAAATAGAGCGTTGTTGGCAGTTTTTTTTATAGGGCTTTATAGGCGGAATAGATTAATCCCATTACATGCATTGTTAGCTGCCTCATACTAGCAGTTTTTCGATATTTAGAACACAGTGTGTGCTCTTGTCTCACATAAGGATTGCGGATGATAAGCAAAATTTAAAACAAGTGCTTTTTAAGACCTTAAATTCAAATTATTAGATTTTGGACATTTTAAAGCTTTTCAAGACATTATGGGTACCCTATTTATGTTCATATACAAATTTGGGATTTCTGTCATACATAGACTTTTAGTCAGATTTTCACGCACACTTTTTTGGAAGTAGTCTCAGAACATTCGGTTGTCAGGTAACAAACAAACATAGCATATTTAATCTTTCCAATTTAACTTACCATCCTCATCATCATTCTTGCCTGTAAAAAAATAGACAAAGAGTCAGCGTTTTCTGAATCGGACAGTGACAGTATTGTAAATGCATTTCTTTTCATGACACACGAGCACAGTACAATTGTAAACACATGACCATGTGGAGAGAATATAATGTAAGAAGGGAAAAAGGGGCAACTTTTGTTAAGATTTAACAAAAGTAAAAGTGAATAAAAGCTGAACTTGCTTTGAATTATTGCTGTTATTTGTAATTATAAAAAAAAAAATTAAGGTAAGAAAATAAAATCATAACTCGAAATATTTGTGAAAACATTTAAGATTTTGTTTTAGGCCATATCACCCAGCCCTATTTTAAAGTGATTCATTGTAATTTAATTAGATGCAATGCAAATAGGTTTATGACAGGAATTAGGGCTGAACGTTTTAAAAAAAAAAAAAAAAAAAAAAAAAATACCCTGTAATAGCGGGTGCGATTTTATTCAGTTTTTATCTATAACACATAATAAAAAAATGTAATAGGACCAACTACATATTCTATCTGTAGGTTGAGCCTATTTGTTGGAATTAGGTCAGATTCAAAGGATACAACATAATAAGTCTCTGGCTTTCCCTTGCACATTTAAGTAATTTAACTGGCTCAGCAATGTTATCCATGTTGGTACTTTAAAATTCTGGGGGTACTGTAACTGGATGGGAGACTGTCTTACTTACCGTATTTTTCAGACTATCAGGCGCACTTAAAATAATTTCATTTTCTCAAAAACCAACAGTGCACCTTAACCCAGTGCGCCTTGTGTATGAATTATTTTTAGTTGTGCTGACCTTGAAGCAAGTTTTGTATGGTACATTGTATAATGAGAAGTGTAACTAGTTGATGCCAGTCACACATAAGAGATATGTATGGACTGCAGGTTGATAAAGCCTGTTCGATAAATGACTCTAGCAAGCAACGGTAAGACCAAAACTTTGATGTTTTATTGAGAAAATAGAACATTACACACGCCGCTCAAAAATCTGGCCAAATGTTTCAGTAAGACAATCTATCAAGCCGCACCGCTTGATGGATATCGAAACAGTCCCTCAACTGCTCACATGCCCCCTCTGTCCACTTCAACACACCTCTCCTTTGTGGTGGCTGTTTTTTCACCACAGGGATGTCATGTAGCAGAAGATGAACAAGGTTGTGATCAGAGCATCCAAGAGGGGGCAGTGGGGTGGCTGTGTATGCGTCCTTGACATTAGCACACAGCAAGTCCAAAGTTTTACTGCCCCTTGTGTGGCACTTCACATACAGTGTGAAGGTGGGCAGGATGCACAACACTGTGGAGGCCCTGTGTAGCTCCTTCAACATTAGACTATTACATCCACAGTGCAAGAAGGAGCGCTACCGCAGGTCCTTTCTACCCACAGCCATAAGACTTTACAACACACCTACGTGATCACTGTGATGTTTGATTTTTTCGTGGTGTGCAATACGGATGTTAGTGTTTTTTGTTGTATTTTATCTTCTATCTATACATATTAGTGAGCAATATGTAGTATTTATTAAAACATTTTATTTTGTCATTACGCTTTACATCTGTTACTGTATGTAAAAACTAGCACTGCAACAATGTGATTTCCCGATTGTGGGATAAAAAAAAAAAGTCTATCCTATCCCTCAAAATTGATCGGGAATCTCTGTGAGAGTGATACTATTTTGATCATATCTATTTACTCGCAAACTGTGTAAGTCTTTCGGTGTTATAAATCAGATCTATATGATAACAGCTTTAATATAGAAGCAACTTGTTTTTCCACTCTACTGGTACTTTAAGCTTAGGGGAAGTGAATTTGCGATTATTTTTTGGGCCTTAAGAAGTACTTACTCTGAGGAGGGCATGGTTTGGGAACCCACTGTTCCTTGCTTCTAGCACTGATTTCCTCAATGCGATCTTTGTACCTGGCATTGTCAGTGGACACAGTCTTGTATACCTGAGGAGAGAAATCATAATCGTCTTACTTTTGTAATGTTTGAAAATGTCTCATATGGATCATGCAGGCTTTTCCCCAGATTGCCAATATACCCGTGGCGCCTAGGGGCGTGGTCAATATGACATCAAATAATTTGCATAATCGGTGAATGCAAATATTTTATTTTAAATGGCTAAAAACATGTACATTTAAAAACACATCTATTTTATGATTGATTGATTGATTGAAACTATGATTACTCATTTTATACACATTTTTCAAAATAAAGAAAATTATATAATTAGATCAAATGTGCATTTAAAGAGTTAAAAAAGGGGGGGAAACATGACATATTTGCTATTTTTATTTAGGACTGAAATTGATAAAGATATTTGTATCAAAAAAGTTGAATATATGAATCTAAAAACGTTTGACTTAACTTTTTCGTCTTCTACTAAATTGGGCTAAAATTATTTCCCTGTGAATAGTTGACATTTCAAAGAATTTTAAATGAAATACTAGAATTAAATGTTAAAAAAAATCTCTTTGAAAAAAATAATTCCATTTGGAATAACAACCAAAGTTATCGTCAAACATAGAGCAAATATTTACCTGAAAGGACAAAAAAGTTCCCAATATACTGTAAGGGTTAAACAAGAGAACAATTTGATACTCTTATTTGAATATTTTCATTTACTGCAAATTATTTTCATCCAAGTGTTAAAATGGTGGTTTTATTTTCAGTGTGTGACTGTGTTTAGGCACACTCCCTGCAATACTGTACCAAACAGCGTTAATTCCTAAATAGTAAATTACATTTTTGTCACAGCTCAGAAATTAAGTTGACAGTTGACATTCCACTTGCATGCAGATTTTTTGACTGATTTATTTCTAATCCGTAATGGTGGTGGAAACTGGAAAGACAATATCATTAAAAAAAACTGTCACTGTCCAAACACTGGACCAACATTGACCGCAAAGGATGTTCAGTATTGAAACTGTGGTTCAATTTGATGGGGTGAATGAAGCCAGGTTTACAGCTATGTTGTGACATGTTGTTATTATGCTGTTTGTTACTTATGTTATGTTGCAGATATTTAAAATAGTTTTGTCAATTTGTTCTGGCCTGAAATAAAGAAGCCCTTTGAAACATATATTTGTCTTTGTGTGTTGTATGTAGACCACATTGCTTAGCAGAGTTCAGTGATGCAAATGCATGTCAAGCTGATCAACAGATTGTATTATTATCCAATGCAATAACAGTATTGAAATGTGACTGTATTATGATGATAGTATATATGATAGTATATACAGGTAAAAGCCAGTAAATTAGAATATTTTGAAAAACTTGATTTATTTCAGTAATTGCATTCAAAAGGTGTAACTTGTACATTATATTTATTCATTGCACACAGACTGATGCATTCAAATGTTTATTTCATTTAATTTTGATGATTTGAAGTGGCAACAAATGAAAATCCAAAATTCCGTGTGTCACAAAATTAGAATATTACTTAAGGCTAATACAAAAAAGGGATTTTTAGAAATGTTGGCCAACTGAAAAGTATGAAAATGAAAAATATGAGCATGTACAATACTCAATACTTGGTTGGAGCTCCTTTTGCCTCAATTACTGCGTTAATGCGGCGTGGCATGGAGTCGATGAGTTTCTGGCACTGCTCAGGTGTTATGAGAGCCCAGGTTGCTCTGATAGTGGCCTTCAACTCTTCTGCCTTTTTGGGTCTGGCATTCTGCATCTTCCTTTTCACAATACCCCACAGATTTTCTATGGGGCTAAGGTCAGGGGAGTTGGCGGGCCAATTTAGAACAGAAATACCATGGTCCGTAAACCATGCACGGGTAGATTTTGCGCTGTGTGCAGGCGCCAAGTCCTGTTGGAACTTGAAATCTCCATCTCCATAGAGCAGGTCAGCAGCAGGAAGCATGAAGTGCTCTAAAACTTGCTGGTAGACGGCTGCGTTGACCCTGGATCTCAGGAAACAGAGTGGACCGACACCAGCAGATGACATGGCACCCCAAACCATCACTGATGGTGGAAACTTTACACTAGACTTCAGGCAACGTGGATCCTGTGCCTCTCCTGTCTTCCTCCAGACTCTGGGACCTCGATTTCCAAAGGAAATGCAAAATTTGCTTTCGTCAGAAAACATGACTTTGGACCACTCAGCAGCAGTCCAGCTGGTGTCGGTCCACTCTGTTTCCTGAGATCCAGGGTCAACGCAGCCGTCGACCAGCAAGTTTTAGAGCACTTCATGCTTCCTGCTGCTGACCTGCTCTATGGAGATGGAGATTTCAAGTTCCAACAGGACTTGGCGCCTGCACACAGCGCAAAATCTACCCGTGCCTGGTTTACGGACTCCATGCCACGCCGCATTAACGCAGTAATTGAGGCAAAAGGACCTCCAACCAAGTATTGAGTATTGTACATGCTCATATTTTTCATTTTCATACTTTTCAGTTGGCCAACATTTCTAAAAATCCCTTTTTTGTATTAGCCTTAAGTAATATTCTAATTTTGTGACACACGGAATTTTGGATTTTCATTTGTTGCCACTTCAAATCATCAAAATTAAATGAAATAAACATTTGAATGCATCAGTCTGTGTGCAATGAATAAATATAATGTACAAGTTACACCTTTTGAATGCAATTACTGAAATAAATCAAGTTTTTCAAAATATTCTAATTTACTGGCTTTTACCTGTATCTGTATCATGAATCAATTTAAGTGGACCCCGACTTAAACAAGTTGAAAAACTTATTCGGGTGTTACCATTTAGTGGTCAATTGTACGGACGATGTACTTCACTGTGCAACCTACTAATAAAAGTCTCAATCAATCAATCAATCAAGGCTAAAAGGACATTAATGGAAGCCTTAAAAAAAAAAATTTATATATAACTATACATTATATGTATAATGGGCGTCACGGTGGAAGAGGGGTTAGTGCATCTGCCTCACAATACGAAGGTCCTGAGTAGTCTTGGGTTCAATCCCGGGCTCGGGATCTTTCTGTGTGGAGTTTGCATGTTCTCCCCGTGACTGCGTGGGTTCCCTACGGGTACTCCGGCTTCCTCCCACTTCCAAAGACATGCACCTGGGGATAGGTTGATTGGCAACACTAAATTGGCCCTAGTGTGTGAATGTGAGTGTGAATGTTGTCTGTCTATCTGTGTTGGTCCTGCGATGAGGTGGCGACTTGTCCAGGGTGTACCCCGCCTTCCGCCCGATTGTAGCTGAGATAGGCTCCAGCGCCCCCCGCGACCCCAAAAGGGAATAAGCGGTAGAAAATGGATGGATATATGTATAATGTATTTATATTATTCACATGTGAATAATGCTGTATAATAGACTATATTTATATTATTCACATGTGAATAATGCTGTATAATAGACTGTATTTATATCATTCACATGTAAAAAAAAATACCTATGTGTTTATTGTCTATTGTGAGCGAACTGTGGTGCTGAATTTCCCCCAGGGATCAATAAAGTACTCACTATTCTATTGTAAAACAGTGGCTGTACAACTAATTAAAATATCTCTGGAACAGATTTTGGGAGTGACAATGCTTCCCGGAAGAAGAGGTTCTTCTAGATTTATTATTTCGCAATCTGAAGAACTTGGAACTCAACCTGCGTCCTAGATTGTGTTTGAATTTAGAGGTATAATTGGGTTCATTTTCGGGCCCCTAAACAACTATGTTGAAAATACAAAGCAATAAAATACTATAACTCACGTATGTTACAGCACCAACAAAGGCTCCACCACACAGCACAGCGTAAACTATGTTTTCTCCAGAGCCACCAGGCATAGATGACATTTGCCTCCGTTGCAAACCTGGAAAGACAAAAGACACAAAATGAAAATGAATAAACAATCACACAAAACTACTTGATATGGCATGAGCATCCCCCACCCCATTTTTAAAGAATGTGTTTGGAGTTCGACATATATATCTCAGTTAGTTTTCCCAATCTGTAAACTGTCTGGGATGAATATCAAGTGCATTGACACCAAGATCTAAATTACAAAATGGAAAACAGAGAAAAACATGACATTGTTAGGGTGTAAAACAGCATTAATTGACACAGTTCGTATAAAGAGCAAACACATTGATTATGATCAAGATAGAATATGTCAAACTACTTTTCTCATAACTATATAGATGGAAATAATAACTGACACAAAATGGCATTCAATCTACATTTTGTAAATATTTTGGTAGCAGTTCCGATTTGTTATTTGTTTTAAATCGCTGCTATTTTGAGTTTGTTCTTTGTTTATATAAAAAATATATACTTTATTTTCACCAGAACTTTGCCGGTCCTTATCTTTAAAAGGGAAACTGCACTTGTTTGGAATTTTGACTATCACTTACAATCCCCATGTAAGACAAGAACACATACAGTACGTCTTTCTTTTTTTATGCATTCTAATCTGTAAAAGATGGCAAGTCTGAGGTGGCTAACAATGCAGCTAATGGGAGTACTACATTTTTCCCACAAAGCCCTCTAAAAGAAACATCCAAAAACCGCCAGCAACACTACATTTAAATCTTGTGACCTGAATATTAAGCAAGTATTAGTATCGTTATTATAAGCGCTGACGTTTGGAAACTACAGTACTTTTAGCGGCGCCATGATCACAGAGAGCTAACCAGCCTATAAAGCACTACTGACATACTGAGCAGCTGCTTAATTCTTTATCTAAATGGGAAGTTATAAACATCCCGTCAGTCGGCATCGCAGTTAAGGCTGAAACGACGCGTCGACGTAGTCGACGTCATCGGTTACGTAAATATGTCGACGCCGTTTTTGTGCGTCGGCGCGTCGCATATTTACGTCACACTACTGTCATGGCGGAGCGCAAAGCAGACGATGCGAGCGAGGGGAAAAAAGCACGCCAAAAGTCGTCAAAAGTGTCGGAGTATTTCAATAAACGGCCTAATAATGTTGTTGTATGCACACTGTGTCGAGCGGAAATGGCCTATCATAGCAGCACAACGGCTATGAACGAACATTTGAAAAGAAAACCCCTGACAGCGTTCTTGCCATCACCATCAACTAGTCAATCGTCCGCGTGCGTATACGTTGTCATTATTACACAAAAACATGAATGTGTCATTTGTATCTGCATTGTAAATTCATAAACTAAAGCACCGTTTGCTCTGAGAGGCGCGTTTGGCGTGCCTGTTCAGTGTTTACAAAGACGCGCTCCTCTTTAACGCTGTGGAGAGGCGGCGGCGGCGAGCGAGCGGCGAGGCGGGGCGCGCCGGGAGCGACGCCGCAAGAGACAGGGGACGACGAGCGAGCGAGGAAGAGGAGCTGAAAAGCGAGGAAAGAAAGAGAAAAGAGTTGGAACCTGGCAAAGCCGTCTGGCGTTCAGTCTGTCGGTCCTGAAAGAACCCCACGGCACAAGACGTGTCACAAACGCTAACGTTAATTAGTTGTGCAAATACCTTTTACAACATTAACAGTTACATATACTATGTACAAACCAACAATTAACTTTCACTTTAATCATACTATCATTGTTGTGTTATTAAGCAAAATAAGCAATACTTTTACTTTTGTTGAAATGTTTACACTGTACACTTTTTTGTATTGGATGTTTAGCTTTATTTTTGCACATTTTAGCAAATAAGCAATACTTTTACTTTTGTTGAAATGTTTACACTTGTTACAGAATATTTCCGTTTTGCACTTTTTTGTATTGGATGTTTATCTTTATTTTTGCACATTTTAAAGCAAAATAAGCAATACTTTTACTTTTTAAATGCTTATACTATTCCAGAATATTAAGATTTGCACTGGATGTTTACTTTTATATTTGCACATTAAAAAGCAAATAAGCTACTTTTAATTTTGTTAAATGTTAAAAGTTTTAAATGTTTACATTGTTACAGAATATTTTGTCATGTTGTTGTCAATGTTGACTGAGTGGCCATACTTTTTTTTTTGTAAATAAAAGCCATGCCTTTTGAAAAAACTGGCCTACATTTATTTTTTCCTCTTCATTTTAAATAAAAAAAATAATCGGTAAAAGGAAAAATAATCTATAGATTAATCGAAAAAATAATCTATAGATTAACCGATTAATCGAAAAAAATAATCTATAGATTAATCGATAGAAAAATAATCGTTAGCTGCAGCCCTAATCGCAGTGAGAGCAGACAGTGTACAGAAAATAGTTGTTTTATTATGATCGTAGTTTATATTTCTTTTTTAGCACTTAGCAATACTGCTACATGATGCTAAATATGTCACTAAAGCTGGATCTGTTTAGCACACAGCTTCTAAAACTTGTAGATCATCCTTCGTACATTAAGTCTCAAAATATAAGGTTCTGGATCATCTTTTGTCCCAAAGTAGTCTTTGTTGGCACCCATGAAGTTTGCCATGATTAGTAACAGTTGTTGTTGAAGAAAATAAACATTGTGATGTGTCTGTGAAATTAATACCCCGCAGTATGCTTAAAATTACCATAATATGTTATTATTACATGTTATTATGAATGTGCCTGTTAAAACATTAAATATATACTTACAGCATGTATATAAAACGTTGTTGGAAGTTTTTGTATGTTTTTTAGGCACTTTACAGGCTGAACAGACGCAATGACTTCCAATACTTCCATTGTTAGCTGACATTTGCTAGCATTCATTTACGACATAGAATGCATAAAAAATAAATAAAATACATGTGTGCTTGTCTCACATACGAATTGTAATTAACAGGAAACATTTCCAAAAAAAGTGCTGTTCCTCTTTAAATTAACAAAAGTGTAATAGTTGTTTTTATTTTGTAGCAGCCTAATGAGCAGCACATTTACAGTATAAATAAATACTTCTGAATGGAATAATAATGTTTATTGTTAGTTAGCACATGCCTACAAATGTCTCAAGCGAAATTTAAAGCCAATGGCAAAATTAGACCTACTGAATAATTTGTAGGGGAACATTCTCTAATTCAATTGAAGGACTAATCGTTAAGCGAGTCAATGATCAGGTGACTGTCAAAATAGTCCTTAATTGCAGCCCTAATGAACGGTGCTTACTGCCATTATTTTAAGATCAGATGCAATAGACAGACTACAGATGACTTTTATTCATCCGTGTCATTAACTCCGAAGGAGTTCCACACTGCATGCACGTTCTTGTCTTATTCAAAATATTGGCGGCTGCCTCCTAATTTAAATTGTGACATAATTTACCGCTGCGGTAAATTGGACATTACATTGGATTTTACTGATTGCATATTTGTTACATTTTTTGGGGGATCCCATTGGTTTCAATCAGATCGGTGGAAATCCTACATATAACTAGTGTTAGGTATCATACCGTTAGATAAAAACGGCTTTAATAACAAGAGATATCTAATTAATGACTTTTACGTACGTTTGATAGAACGTGGCACGCTACTTTTGATGTGGTTGTATGTGGTCAGAAGTACAGCATGTTCAATTTAGGAAGTCTCTTTTATCTAATGCAAGCAACAGCCACCCAATGAACTTGATATCCTATATTAACTAGCGCTAACACGAAACAGTCACTGCCCGCAAACTGCCGATGCTGAGCTAACAAACAGCTGCTAAATACTGTCCTGAACTATGGCTGACATCACTGTCACTTGGCAACGCCTTTTAAAAGGGACACACTCTGCTCTCATGGAACATCAGTCAGCTGCATTTTTTAAGTAACACATTGATTACATTCCCTAGTAACTAATTACATTTATTAAACAATGATTATTGTATCAGCAATTCCATAATTTTTTTGCAAAAGTAACAAGTAACTGGAGTTATTACATTTATAAAAATATTTGCCTAACACTGCATACAACCTCCACATATCTTTAACCTATTCAGAGTTGCAGCATTCTGACACGACTCCCTACCCCTCTTACGCAACATGTAATCCACTCAGGTCTAAGGTTGTGCACAGGAAAAGATGATGCACTTTAAGAACAGTAGAGGAGATTCAGGTCACAAGATTAAGCCATGATATCCTGTGGTTTAGGTTATCTCCACACGAACACAGCTAATTTTAAAACTCATTATATGCCTTTTTACCTTTCGTCCAAACATAAGCAACGTATTTTGTAGACCTCTACAAGTACAATTTGGTCCATCACAAATGGAATTGGGGCTACTTTTTGGCACTTGCTCATAAAAACATTAAAGCGCACCTGGTCTTCCAGAGAATAGGAAGACAGAGCAGAAGGGATCAGTGTTTCAAACTGAACAACTTTGTCGCCATATTTACTGTGTTGTCAGACCGCTTTAGATACTTCTTAAGGCATTGAATCAATCGTAACTGGACTGTTCAGCTTAGGGCGGGGATAGGCTCCAGCCCCCCCGCTACCCCAAGAGGGACAAGCGGAAGTGCTGGGCGATAAAACGATATCAATATATATCGCAATAGTAAATTATATCAATAAAGAATGCATTTGACAAAACGTTCAATTTTTTTTTTCTTTCTATGTCAGAAGAAACCAGGAGTTGCTAAGTAAGTTTGGTTGCATGAACTAAGGCACTAGCGCTCTGGTTACCGAGCAATTCAGGAAATGACCACTGATCAGTGGGAGTGATATGCTAACAGCCAATCAGGTAACAGTATCAACTATCAAGTATGGTTGCGCCATCTTGTTGTCTCACAATTGATTCTTCTTCTTGAGTGTGAAGAGAAACAAACTGTATGCTGCACAGCAAAAAAAATTGTCGATAAAACAGGAAAAGTCACTTTGACAGTATGGCAGGACTTTTTTTTTTTTTTTTTAAAGGACCGTAGTCAGATCAATGTGGACCACCTAAGCCGTGCTCACCCGAGCACAGCCCTAACTTCCTGGCACTAAACTTGCAGAAAATACTTCTTCTCAAATTTCTCTCTTTACATTTTCACACTTTGCACTATTTTGTTACACTTTATTAGGAATTTCTTACATACTGTATTTCTTGTTTCTGCACCTTAATTTCAGTTATTATTAGGTGTGATTGTATAATTTCCTTAACATTGATTGTTTTCCATGGTTGTGTTGACATTTCCTTTATGTTCTGCCTTGATTGCTGAGGGAATTATAATCAGAGGAAGGTTACATTTTAAATTAAACTGATTTCATTTAAAAATATTTTTCATATGGGCCCTCGTAACAAGTTTGTGTACGCACAAAAACCTGTCTTAAGCCCTTTTTTACGGCGATGTTTAGATGTATCAAGACTGACGATGTGGAAATGGGCGCTGCCTCACGACAACATTTCTACAGGCTGTGGATACTTTAGTAACACACACAGGAGATGCTGGGTAACAGTTCACATAAAAAAATGCCAAATTGTCCTACTCAGACTGACTGATGTGCCCATCAGGTACATATGAACAATATGTTTAATTGTAAAAGATTTTAAACAAATCCATCCATCCTCTACCGCAATTGTCCCTCTGGATTGCAATGGGGTTATTGTGGGGGGTTTCTACAAGGAACTGTAATCTGACTCATGTGAGCAACTGTATAAACACATTTTGTTATAAGTTACAAAAAATATTTTACATTTGGGGTGATCAGAGTCACCCACCTCTTAGCCTTTGTTCAGAATTTGTCACTGTTCATAAAGGGGTGCCTCAGGGATCTGTATTAGGGCCCATCTTATTTATCTTATACATCAATGATCTCAAACAACATTTCTCTGATGCTAATATGCTGATGATACAATTATTTATTGCTCTGGATCATCTGTTGAACAAGCTGTTAATTCCCTGCAGTAAGCTTTTGTCGCTGTGCAGAATACACTTATTGACTTAAAACAGGTTCTCAATGCTGACAAGACAAAACTTATGCTGTTTTCCCAAACATAGGAAGGTGCCTCAAACTCCCCCGGGAGTGTCCACTCTTGAAGGGAATGTCATAAAAGTGGTGCATGAATATAAATACCTTGGTGTTTTAATTGATGACTCTCTCACTTTTAAACCTTTTATTGATGAACTGGTGAAGAAACTAAAACTTAAATTGGGGTTCCGTAATAAGATATGTTTTTCTTTTGGTGTTTAAAAAGTGCCTGGTCTCTGCCACATGTTATATGAATGCTACTCGTTCCTGTCTTCAGATGGTGGGCTGTGTTTACCATGCTTCTTTGAGGTTCATCACAAACTGTAGAGGCATGACACCACTGTAAATTAAACTCTCGGGTGGAATGGCCTTCTCTGTCCATTAGGAGACATTGTCATTAGTACATTTTTAATTACAAGGCTCTTCTGGGACTTTTGCCCGAATACATGTGTGCATTGATTTCACAGACAAGTACGAACTCTTATGCACTGAGATCCAACGATCAGCTGTTGCTCTTTGTCTCTTTTGCTCGCACTGAGCTAGGGAAAAAAGCTTTTGTCTATGCAGCTCCTTATGCTTGGAACATGCTACAAAGAGACTGGAAGCTGACTGAATTTTTATCTTTAAATGCTTTTAAATCTAAACTGGGAGCGTTTGAAGGAGCCTCACTTATCTGTAACTGTTTTACTTGATGTTCATCCTGTCATTTTAATGTGTAATGTGAATGTCATTTTATGTGTAACTCTGCTGCCTCTTGGCCGGGACTCCCTTGAAAAAGCGTTTTTTAATCTCAATGGCATTTTTTCCTGGTTAAATAAAGTTTTGAATAAAAACAATTTTTTTAAAGTAGCATGTATCATTAGCTATGTGCACATGGACACACTGCAGTTTGCTCCAAACACGAGAAAGAAGCACCTTCTACTCACTTGTGATTGGTCAGACTGTGCCGAGCTCAAGCACATGGCTATTTTCATTACAATTAGCATGCCAGGCCACGCACACGTGTGCGGCGGATTACAAGTAAATTGCAACGTAACGAATAAATGTGCTTGGATTTGTGCATGCAAACACTTTTAATATATCAGAATTTTTACTTGCCTACACCGTTTTCTGGATTTGTCCATTTTTAGTAGGAAAGCCACGCAACTCTCTTCACATGAGCCCCCTGGTCCTTATTTTCGATAGGTCATAAAATATATATACATATAATTACCAATATCGACCGATATTAGAACACTTACAGTATATCATGATAGAGTTTGCAGCAATATCGCCCAGCCGTAGTTCAGATTGTCTTAAAAGACGTTTCGCCTTTCATCCGAGCAGACTTCATCAGTTCACGCTCACTTAGATAAGACAGATCTTGTCTGTATGCTTGGTGCCGGAGCCAAAATATCTATTCTCTACAACAATGATTTTGCTCTATTGTGGTGCAAAAACAGCAGCTGTTAAGATACAAAGTAAAGATAAATGTATGTGTCATTGATGCAACTGAATGGAATTCTAATATGTTTATATATAATATATTTCAGTCTACCCCATGGCAGCTGTGGTTACAAAATGTGACTTTCCACCTTCTCGCTTTGAGTGTCAAGAAAAGCACTATATCAATCGAATCCATTATTATTATTATTATTATTATTATTAGTAGTAGTAGTAGTAGTAGTAGTAGTAGTAGTAGTAGCAGCATTATGCTTTACTTTGCATTAGGAGCTGTCGTTTTTGCACCACAGCAAAACCATTTGTGCTGAAAAAAGCACCCTTCTGTAGAGGATACTAACTGGCAGATAGGGTTGCACAAATAATTCAATTTTAATAACGATTGATTACGATAAGATATCTTGAATGTAAAGTAGCGAAACACCTGAAAAATAAGTGCTATGTACACTTCATAGTTAAACTTATTGTATAGAAGTATTATTCTAGCAAAATGATTTGCAAATGCGTATCTCAATTTGTGTGTCTGTAATCCAATTCACATGTGTGTGTACTAATGTGTGTGTGTGTCAGTGTGTGTGCAGCGTGTGCAGTTTTTAAGTTGTCTGTCTGTATAATGATTTGTCTGTGGGTAAACAAAAATCTGCCTGTGCATATTTCCTCTGTCTTTTTACACATTACTTTTTGCTCCGTTTCTGCCGTTAAAGAGTTGTGTGTCTGTATTCAGATGTGTGTATTTTTAATGCAATCTGTGTCTAAAAGTTGTGCGTGCGTAAAAAAATGTGTCCCTGTTGGGCTGTCTTTTTATACTTGACCTTTGCGAGACTTTTTGTCCGTCTGTAACTTCACCTTTCCTTTCCCTATGCTCACTACTTATCGGTCCCTTGCATAGACTCGCAAAAAACACCAAAACACTTGTTATATCGACCATATAATGGTATTATACTTGGCATCATCCATCCATCCATCCATTTTCTACCGCTTATTCCCTTTGGGGTCGCGGGGGGCGCTGGAGCCTATCTCAGCTACAATCGGGCGGAAGGCGGGGTACACCCTGGACAAGTCGCCACCTCAAATACTTGGCATCATTACTGCCTATATTTGTATCAATCTGCCCACCCTTGTTTACATTCAAGAGCTCTCACTTGCGGTTAGCATATCCTCTTACAGTGTGTAGTGTAGCATGTTTAGCTATTGCTCCATCTCCTGTGACGATACTTGTAAGAAACATTATTTATTTTTATTTATTTGCCGCCATGGAGGTGAGGATTAAGTTGCATGGCGCCATAGAGGGTTGTTAGAATGATACAGTGCGGTGAGGATGCTTTCGTATGCTTGACGCTGTCAAAACTTGCAGGACACAGCTCTTATGTCATCAACATGCATTATCACAATATAACAATAGTATTTAAAGCTCTATCGTTGGCCAAATGTATATCATTTACATCGTATATAGTGCAACCCAAGATCAAATACTTTTAGCGAGAGACTGATTTTTTATTTCCAGCCTTTTGCAAGCCACATAAATGGCCATCGGGCCTTAAGTTTGACACCTGTTACCCAAGAATGTACAACAATTCTTCTCAACAAAAGAGGAGAAATATAACCTTAGAGGAAAATCTAATTTAAAACATTTGTATGCTCGTACAACACTCAAAATCCTTAGCATATCAGTATGTAGAATGAAATTACTTAACCAAAGGAATCAAACAAAGCACCAATATGATTCAGTTTAAGAGACTGTTCAAACTACAGGTCTTCACAAAGTTCACAGAACAAGAATTATGATGAATATCTGCAACCCTTTTTTTTAATTCTATTTTTATTGAGACAAAGATTATTTATGCATTTAATATTTGCTTACTTACTATGGTATATTATTTGTTTATTATTTATTTGTCCACTGTTTTGTTACAGAGAACAAGGAAATAGGATCAAAATGCTATGGTATGAAAAGAGGTCGGATTAAATAAGCTCTGATTCTTCCTACTCCATTTCGGACGTGCTGTTATGAAACAACTGGAAATGTGTGATGAATTACATTGTATTGTATGCATGTTCGAAATAAACTGAAACTGAACTGAACCTGTGATGTAGACCAGTGGTCCCCAACCACCGGGCCACGGCCCGGTACCGGTTCGTGGATCGATTGGTACAGGGCCGCACAAGAAATAAAAAATAAAAAAATGTTATTATTATTATTATTAAATAATATAATAATAATTATAATTATTATTATTATTATTAAATCAACATAAAAAACACAAGATACACTTACAATTAGTGCACCAACCCAAAAAATCTCCCTCCCCCATTTATACTCATTCACACGCATTCACACAAAAGGGTTGTTTCTTTCGGTTATTAATATTTCTGGTTCCTACATTATATATCAATATAGATCAATACAGTCTGCAGGGATACAGTCCGTAAGCACACATGATTGTATTTTTTTTATGACAAAAAAATAAAAAATAAAAAATAAATACCACTAAAATCATAATATACCGTATTTTCCGCACTATAAGGCGCACCGGATTATTAGCCGCACCTTCTATGAATTACATATTTCATAATTTTGTCCACCAATAAGCCGCCCCGGACTATAAACCGCGCCTACGCTGCGCTAAAGTGAATGTCAAAAAAACGCTGCGCTAAAGTGAATGTCAAAAAAACAGTCAGATAGTTCAGTCAAACTTTAATAATATATTGAAAACCAGCGTTCTAACAACTCTGTCCCAAAATGTACGCAAATGTGCAATCACAAACATAGTAAAATTCAAAATGGTGTAGAGCAATAGTAACATAATGTTGCTCGAACGTTAATGTCACAACACACAAAATAAACATAGCGCTCACCTTCTGAAGTTATTCTTCATTCGTAAATCCTTCGAATTCTTCGTCTTCGGTGTCCGAATTGAAAAGTTGCGCAAGCGTGGTATCCAAAATGGCCGGTTCCGTCTCGTCGAAGTCATCGGGAGTCAGTGTCGCTGTTGTTCTGTGAATCCTGCCTTCCGGAAAGCTCGGACCACAGTTGTGACCGAAATATCTGCCCAGGCATTTACGATCCACTGGCAAATGTTGGCGTATGTCGTCCGGAGCTGTCTGCCCGTCTTAGTGAAGGTGTGTTCGCCTTCGGAGCTGTGTGAAAAAAGCCACCCGGCCTCTTCGCGTAAACTTCCCTTAACCACTCGCTCATCTTTTCTTCATCCATCCATCCCTTCGAGTTAGCTTTTATGATGGCTGGAAAGGTCTCTTTTGGCAAGGTCTTCCTTTTGAATATCACCATGGGTGGAAGTTAGCATGGCAAGCTAGAACCACAGTGAAGGATGACTTCTCATTCCCTGTGGTGCGAATATTCACCGTACGTGCTCCCGTTCCACAGTGCGGTTCACAGGAATATCAGTTGCTGTGAAATACGGTAGTAATCCGTGTGCGGATGGAGAGATTGCGTCTTTTTATGAACCGGATCCTTGTCCTTTGTAGGAGCCATTTTGTGGTCTTTACAGATGTAAACAGGAAATGAAACGTACGGTGATATCCGCGCGTTTTTTCTTCTTCTTCCGGGGGCGGGTGGTTGCTTAAAGCGCTTCCTGTTCTATGGGGGCGGGTGCTTTCCTTGGCGGTTGCTTGCGTAGAAGAAGAAGCGCTTCCTGTTCTACCGGGAAAAAAGATGGCGGCTGTTTACCGAAGTTGCGAGATCGAAACTTTATGAAAATTAATCGTAATAAAGCGCACCGGGTTATAAGGCGCACTGTTAGCTTTTGAGAAAATTTGTGGTTTTTAGGTGCGCCTTATAGTGCGGAAAATACGGTACCCCTTTAGGATGTTTAAATGCGTTTCAAAAAGCACATTTTAACCAAACTCAAGCAAAAATGTTGATTTGTGCATGATAATATACTGGCTGTTGAAGTTCTGGCAGACCCCAGGAAGCTATGGGTAACCTAAATAACGGGAGTATGGTGTTATGTAATCTTCACATTAGATGGTTGGACCACGGTCACACACCACGTGACGTGCAGTGGCAACCATGCTTCCATACAGTTGTGCGGTCAAGGTCACATTTTAACCTCACAAGGCATACTTTACCGTGGAACATTTGTACAATTGATTCCAAAGTTGTATCTGCGGTATTTAAAATGGCAAATGTGAAAGGAGAGTCCTTATATATTTTGTGGGGACAATAAAAAGTAATGAAAAGATCAGAAGTAATATTTAGTGTAGACACTCACCATTCCGCGGCAAGTTGAAGGCTGCTGTCCTCGCCAAAGGTCCACACCTTTGCCAGGCCGCTCTGCAGGAAAACATATCTTCGTTACGTGGCTGCTAGCGTGTCGTCACTGGAGACTGCCCGAGCTGGTCTGGGCCGGTATGTGTGACAGCGGAGCAATGGCGGATAACCAGAGATGAGCGAGTCGTTCAAAACTCGCGAGTCTTCAACAGACTGGCTGGAGTACAACTTGAGTCAGTAAAAGGAATCGAGTTTCCCGTCACTAAGTGCTCCTCCTTCTTTGGCTCAATGGATGGATGGAACGCAGCACATGTGGTGTGTCGCCACCTGGCGGAGGGGAGTGTGTACATTTCTGTGGGTATAAAACGTGACATTGGACTATTGCTGAAGGGATTATTATTATTATCCGAGTACAGGTAGGTTGTTGTAATGAGTAAATGATGTCTCAGTGAGTGTATGTGTATGGCACACTCACTCCCTGAATGGAAACTGCACTGATACTGTGTTAGTGTTGCTTTGTGGCTATCTGCTGGATTAAAAAAGCACTACATCTGACCTTCAAATAAAATTATTTTTTAAGATCCCCTTTAGCTGTAAACACATGAGCAGGCTTAAGACCCACTTTTTTAATTGGCTTTTACAAATATTTTCCAATTGTATTGAAGTCATTTGTACTTCACTTTTTTGCAATTAGTTATGCTAGATTTTTCTTAATTTACTATATATTTACTGTGTATATATTAGAGATGCGCGGATAGGCAATTTATCTCATCCGCAACCGCGTCAGAAAGTCGTCATCCATCCGCCATCCACCCGATGTAACGTTTGATCAGAACTGCATCCGCCCGCCATCCGCCCGTTGTTATATATCTAATATTAATAAAAATTGAAAAAAAAAGGGTGAAAACTACGCGAATTGCACCTTGTGCAGACAAGATTTTTCGATCGGACACGGAGGAATTAGCGATGTAAAAGACCACGTTGGGACAAAAAAACACAAGTCTAATGCCGTTGCTAGCGATACAAGTGGAAAACTTTCAACGTTTTTCGTCGCCCAAACAGATTCTTTGGATGTGATAAATGCCGAAGTTTTATTTACGGAGGCAATAATTGAGCATGGACTTCCAATCGCACTGGCTGATCACATGGGACAGTTAATAATGTAATGCAACCTTTAAAAATCATTACGCGGTGATCGCGATCCCAAAAATAAACTTTTCTTGCATGATAATGTCCAGAAAATTTCGCTTTATATTACTATAGAGTCCTTTTAACGAATGAGTTTGATGGTTTATCACAAACCTTAAATGAAATTCCATGGCCACCGTCCTGCTCTCTATATCAACCAGGGTGAGCTGCGCGGGCGGAGCGCGCGGAGTGACCCATGTTACGAGCCCCCGGCCACGGGGGTGGCGGGCAGGTAAGCTGCTTACCTGCTGCGCGTGACGCCGGCCGCGCGAAAGCGGACGAGGCGGGGTGTCGGTGCGGTGGGCGCTGTAGTGACCCTGGACGTGCGTCGGGCCCTTCTCGCGGATCGCCTCAGCTACGGCTCCCGGTGGGGCCCTCTCGGGGGAAGGGGCCTCGGTCCCGGACCCCGTCGAGGCGTCCCTTCTCCGCTCCGTAAAAGTGTCCATCTCTTCTTTTTTTTTCTTCTGTTGTGGCATATGCAGCAGGTGCCTGCTCGTTTTTCGTATGTGGGTAACAACATTTAACTATGTATATATATTTCCCAATTGGTTTAACTGCCACCCGCAAAAAAAAAAAAAAAAAAAAAAAAAAAAAAAAAAAAATCTAATTAATCCGCCCGACCCGACCCGCGAGCGGATAAAATCTTATTTTTTTTAATTTCATCCGCCCGATCCGCGGATAATCCGCGGACTCCGCGGTTGTGTCCGCAAACCGCGCATCTCTAGTATATATATATTAGGGATGTCCGATAATGGCTTTTTTGCCGATATCCGATATTCCGATATTGTCCAACTCATAATTACCGATACCGATATCAACCGATACCGATATATACAGTCGTGGAATTAACACATTATTATGCCTAATTTGGACAACCAGGTATGGTAAAGATAAGTTTTTTTAATTATAAAATAAAATAAGATAAATAAATTAAAAACATTTTCTTGAATAAAAAATAAAGTAAAACAATATAAAAACAGTTACATAGAAACTAGTAATTAATGAAAATGATTAAAATTAACTGTTAAAGGTTAGTACTACATGTACACCGCCTTCCGCCCGATTGTAGCTGAGATAGGCTCCAGCGCCCCCCGCGACCCCGAAAGGAATAAGCGGTAGAAAATGGATGGATGGATGGATAGTACTATTAGTGGACCAGCAGCACGCACAATCATGTGTGCTTACGGACTGTATCCCTTGCAGACTGTATTGATCTATATTGACATATAATGTAGGAACCAGAATATTTATAACAGAAAGAAACAACCCTTTTGTGTGAATGAGTGTAAATGGGGGAGGGAGGTTTTTTGGGTTGGTGCACTAATTGTAAGTGTCTCTTGTGTTTTTTATGTTGATTTATTAAAAAAAATAAAATAAAATAAAATAAATAAAAACGATACCGATAATAAAACAAACGATACCGATAATTTACGATATTATATTTTTCAAAGCATTTATCGGCCGATATTATCGGACATCTCTAATATATATATATATATATATATATATATATATATAATATTCATGTTGGATTTTATCCTTTATTCTTACAATTTTACATATTTGATTATTTACACTTTCCAGCTTTCCTCGGGATTATCGGCCATGGCTGTGGAGTTGTTTGTATCAGCGTCCTGGCGGCAGAGGTCTGGTGATCTCCTGGTGCAGATGGCTTCTGTGATAGTGTTTCTTCACCTGGCTCCTCTGTACTCAGCCATGCATTAGTTTGTGAGTGTGTGTATGATTATTGAGGATGTGGTTATTGGGGCACTGTCCATCCATCCATCCATTTTCTACCACGTGTCCCTTTTGGGGTCGCGGGGGGTGCTGGAGCCTATCTCAGCTGCATTCAGTCGGAAGGCGGGGTACAACCTGGACAAGTCGCCACCTCATCACCGGGCACTGGTTTTGTTCATTACAAAATCCTACTGGGAACGCCTTGGGATCCCCCGGGAGGAGCTGGATGAAGTGGCTCGGGAGAGGGAAGTCTGGACTTCCCTGCTTAGGCCGCTGCCCCCGCGACCCGACCTCGGATAAGCGGAAGAGGATGGATGGATGTTTTAAAGTCTGTAAATGACTTTGTGTTGCATTTCTTGTATGTATGAAAATCACTTTATAAAAGTTTGACGGATTATATCTTGAACCATGCATCATTTTTAATATTGGTTGATTGTAATGCAAAACATATCCTATTCCCTTTGAAGCCAATCTTTAAACTTATTCGACAGTGGTAACGATACCACTACCTCTGGAGCTGATGTCCCTTCATAGTCTAAATGTCAATGGAAACCCAGGATGGGTGATATGTCCAGGATGTACCTCACCTCCAACCCATAGTCTGCTGAAAAAACTTTGCAGGTTGCTTCCACCAACATGCTGTGAAACATGGGACAACTTCCACAGGAGAAGCAAGCGGTTCTGAAATTTTACACGATATTGAATATTTCAATTTCCTTCTTAAAGAACATAATCCGCATCGCTGTGATATATAAAACGTGTCGGTGCATGTGCTTAGCCTTCATGGAAACAATGGAACTGTAAAAACAGTTGACTCATCTATATTTCACATGACAAATGTTTATTACAGAATTCCAATCAGGAGGAACAAAACAGACACATACTGAAGGATGTGGCCCCTTGCACTGAAAAAGAAAGAAAAGCATGTTTATTTGATTATCATTACATATTGTATAGGCATATATTAGGGCTGTCAAATTATCAGCATATTTAATAGCAATCCCATTTTGTCTGTAGTTCACTCAAAATTAATCACAGATAAACTGTTTTTTTTATCTTTAATAATAGTTTTACAAACTTCAAAATTTACCATCAACAAAAAATGGATCGTTAACTTGCTTTAAGAAAATGTTTGTTTATTCAACAGTCTGCTTTCTTAAAAAGCTCAAGTCAGAATGGACATGCACACACACGCACACACCTTACCAGGATTTCACTCTAGACCGTTCCTAACTTTATACTCATGGACGTCTGTACTGTGCTGCTTAAAGAGCTGCAGGGGAACACACAAATACAATATATTACAACTTGTATCACAATCTGATGAATAAAAAAAAAAAAAAAAGAAATAACAAAAATCAGTTAGAACAGAAGATGTTATATTCTTGCTGTTGTTTACCAGACACTGAGACATTACACACAATATAACAGTATGCATGCTAAGACTGATTATCATTATAGTTGTAGCGGTAAAGTCCTAAACTATTACTGCTACTGGTTGCCGAATATAACTGAAGCTAGTTCAGACATGTGCAGCTGGCTAATAATTGATGTCCAGAATTGTGTCCATGTTTAACAAAAATATTTACTAACATAAATCAAACTCACTTTGTAACAAAAAACGGAAAATAAACGGGAGCAAACAAATCATAGCCTGGCACAGTCAAAAACTGTTGCACCTCCACTCAGCAACACCTGAGCAAGATCTCAGCCCCTCCCTAAGTAGACTGGCACTTGGCTATGAGCCAACCCCTTTAGTGACGTCATGAATTTGACGGACAGAGAGTAAATGGCTCCAACAATAGTTTTTTTTGTTATTACATTATAAAACGGACAGATGACCACCTGAAATAATCAGTTTATAAACCGCATACCATTTTATTCACACTGCCTACGTGCACCACCATTGTAGAAAAACGTATCCGAAAACTGATGCTTCATTTTTTGGTTTTTCGGTTCCTCCAATCAGGGGTCACCACAGCGAGTCAATCGAATGTATGATTTTGCTTTGTATTCACACCGGACGGCCTTTGTTTTATCTGGGCTTGGGACCACTGATGTGTTTCTGATGACAGTGACCAAGAATAATGCATTTACATAAGACAATACAATGACATCGCCAAGAAAGTGCAGCCTCATTCAATTTACAGTTTTATCTAACAGGACAAAATATATGGACCTTGCCAGCTCTTCATTTTATGTAAGGTATATATAAATACATAACCTCAGGAGGACAGCAACACGTGGCACACATAAGAAGGCGTGAGCCGATACATCGATTGTTAAATGGGTCCATATGCGACACGTGACTTTCAATATCGATTAGTAAATCTATTATTTTCTGTGATAGCTAAATCACAAACAGAACCCCAGTACCTGGAAGTACATGATTTTGTTTGGAAGTCTACAGTATTTCTGCAAAGGATGAATAAGCTATTTATTTTGTATTCAACTTGTTCATACCGAAATATCTGTGAAAACAGTAAACATTTTGGTGAAAGGAAGTCTTATTTCAAAAGGCACTTAATGTACACTTTACGTAACAGGAGCAACTTTTTGTTGTGCATAGTTTGGTCTGAATAAATAAAATATAATGGAGATGAATATGTTGGTTTAGTTTATTTAATGAATGCTGACAAACATATCGTGTTCAAAATAAATCCTGAATTGGGAAAAAGACGTATCAATATTTGTGATAAACATTATGACGTTTGACGTCAAATAATTTGTAATGAAATAAGATAATACAAAATAAAATACAAATCTTTGTTTTTATTCCTCATTAGTAGGGATGTTCCAATACCAATATCGATCACGACTGTACATAGTATGTGCTATCAACGGTTTAATAAGATCTACACGATATACACAACATACGATTGTTTACAATTAACTGAACAATAACTAAAACAAGCAAAAACTACTATCTGCTAGTCATTTAAAACATTTGGTGTTTGCCCTCAAAGTCCTCCTGTGTCCAGGAAATTATACCCAAAGTTTGTAAACATCCAAAACAATATAATGATTTAAGAAAAAAAAATATCGATCATATACTGATACTATCCGTAGTATAAACAGCACCAATTTAAAGATCGATCCGATTCCCCTCTTACGTAGTGTGTATTGACTGTGACAATGCTGACACACCAACAGTTGTAATAATATCCACTCTCTAACTCTACTAATCTACTTGTTAATGTCCTGTTAATAACTGCTCACTATCTGCTGTAACATGGTTCTATCTAAACTTCTTAAACTTTCCTAAGAACGTATTTCTTCAGTTGTTTAAAGCTAGCTTGGCATGTCTGCCCCTGGCTTGCTCAGTGTGTAATGTGTTTAGACTTGCCATCCAGTGATAACGGTACATAAGATACTAAGAAATGCAGTTTATTTGCTATAACAGAGGAGATTATTATTAGTTTAAGGGAGTGTTTTCACACTGGAGATACATAATTAGTAGCTTGTCAGCCAGAGAGGATCGACATTAAAAGGCATTAATCTGCAATGGTTGATCACATACTTTTTAACAAAAGTCGCCCGATACCGATCGGCGCATCCCTAATTATTAGTATAAGCTTTTCATCTTTTTCTCATGAAATTATGCCTTTTTGCTCCATCTTCCCATGTTGTTGGATTTTTTTGTATACTTCATTTCTACAATGTATCAAAGGCTTCCTCCTTCTTTCTTTGCATGGGTGATGCATGTGTGTTGGGTCGCATCAAAAGTAATTTGTGTGAAATATTATGCTTTTAGTTGAACCTTTAAATAAAAGATAATTCCTTGATCAAGGTACCAGTCTGGATTAGGGCTAGCTGACCAAAGTTGTGACCCGGGTTGGATCACTCTTTCATGCACAGATTTGGGCATCTCTGTGTAGCTGACCTTACAGAGCACGGAAGAAGATCTCTGCATGACTATCTGTTGGCTTCCAGATGGACTGGACTCCCACGTTATCGATTGATTTAACAAATCAATAATTATACCCACCACTCGACATCCATCGCAGCCAATCACCCTGGAAGGGTGGTCCCTACATCTGCAGTCCCTTCTCAAGATTTCTTCTCTTTCCCCCGCAGGGGTCTTTTGAGTTTTTCCTTGCCCGGATGTGGGTTTAGATTAGGGGATCTCGTTGTGAGTTTTTGAAGCCCTTTGAGACACTTGTGTTTAAGGGCTTTATAATGCATTTTGATCGATTGATCATTGTTTTGTAATGGAGATACCTCAATTACTCTAGGAATTGTTTCACCCCTAATCTACAGTGATTACCTTATTTTAGGGCTGGGCAATATATCGAGTTTGTAAGATATATCGATATATTTTTAAACAAGATATGAATTAAGAAAATATCGTAATATCAATGTAATTTATTTCACGTTAAAACAACCAAACGCCGCTTATTTGTTGTGTTTCTTGTTCTCCCCCGTTCCCTCTCCATGGGCTACTAAACCCCTCCCCGGCGGTATAGCTCGGTTGGTAGAGTGGCCGTGCCAGCAACTTGAGGGTTCCAGGTTCGATTCCCGCTTCCGCCATCCTAGACACTATTGTTGTGTCCTTGGGCAAGACACTTTACCCACCTGCTCCCAGTGCCACCCGCATTGGTTTAAATCTAACTTAGAGATTGGGTTTCACTATGTAAAAGCGCTTTGAGTCACTAGAGAAAAGCGCTATATAAATGTAATTCAATTCAATTCAATCCCCTTCCTCCTTCCAAGATGTGCTTGCATGTATAAAAACATCCATGATGGATTGGTTAGGGACAGGCCAATCAGAGGCAAGATAGGGCGGGTCATCGAAGCCTGCAAATGTATTTTTTTTATCTGAGTTTGATACATTTTGTATTATTTGCACAGCTATGTTATTTATTTTACGTAGAAAGAAATGTTTTCTATTTTATTTATGTTATGTAATTCTGTACTACTTAAACAGTATATTTTCTGTGCTGTTAATACCCATCTTGACTAACTGTGTTAATAAAAGTGCCACTGACTGTTTACAGAACAGTTGTCATTCACTTTAATTTGATTGAATATCGCTCAAAAATGTTATATCTTTTTATGTATACTTTCACCAAAAAATTAAGATATATATCGAATATAAGTAAGAATATATCGAGATATACTTTTTAGTCCATATCGCCCAGCCCTACCTTATTTACCGTATTTTCCGCACTATAAGGCGCACCGGATTATAAGGCGCATCTTCAATCAATGGCCTATTTTAAAACTTTGTTCATTTATAAGGTGCACCGCATTATAAGGCGTATAGAATAGACGCTACAGTAGAGGTTGGGGTTACGTTATGCATCCATTAGATGGAGCTGCGCTAAAGGGAATGTCAACAAAACAAATAGTGATTGTACTGACACTTCTGCTTGCTGCTCTCTGCTCAACAACCCACTGTTCGACTTTGTCCTCCAACTGTAGCCATCTCGCTTTGTTCCCTCGGAAACTCTGTTTAGTCTTCTTTACTTGGCGCAGGTCATCATGTTGCTTCCTCCACTTCCGCACCATTGATTCGTTATTGTTAAATTCTCTCGCTGCTGCTCTATTCTCGTGTTCTACTGCGTGACTGATCGCCTTGAGTTTAAACTCTGGGTCGTAAGCGTGTCTCTTAATAGGAGCCATTTTTGGGTCTTTACATAAAGTTTAGGTCTCGCAACTTCGGTAAGCAGCCGCCAACTTCATTTTCCCCCGTAGAAGAAGAAGCGCTTCTTTTTCTACGGGGGAAAATGAAGTCGGTGTAGTTATCGTAGTTGCGAGACCTGTTGTGGCTCAATATTGGTAAGGCGCACCGGATTATAAGGCGCATTGTCAGCTTTTGAGGAAATAGGAGGTTTTTAGGTGCACCTTATAGTACGGAAAATACGGTATACTGTTGTGGCTTGTGCAGCCCTTTGAGACACTTGTGATTTAGGGCTATATACATAAACATTGAAGTGAAGTGAATTATATTTATATAGCGCTTTTCTCTAGTGACTCAAAGCGCTTTACATTGTGAAACCCAATATCTAAGTTACATTTGTAAACCAGTGTGGGTGGCACTGGGAGCAGGTTGGTAAAGTGTCTTGCCCAAGGACACAAACGGCAGTGACTAGGTTGGCAGAAGCGGGGATCGAACCTGGAACCCTCAAGTTGCTGGCACGGCCACTCTACCAAACGAGCTATACCGATTGATTGATTGATATTTATCTGAAGACTTCAACGCGCCTAACCTAAAAACTGAAAAAGAGTGTATTCTTTTTTCCAATCCAACTGTAACTAGTTATTCATGATAGTTAAATTGTGTGAAAGTAGCCATCTATAGAAAACGAGGACATCATCCGTTTTTACAGTTCCTCAAGTAAATATGTCTATTATTTAGTATTTACCAGGCCCCACAGGAAAACAGACGATCCAAAGGCAAGACCCACTCGAAACCAGTTGGGAGAGACTGTGTCATTCTTGGAGGCTTTAAACATAGACCTGGATCCAGCTGCAAACATGTGTAATGTCAGTATAACAATCCATACATTTAGACTCAGCTTCATTCCCGAAACACAAGGGTTGAATCACTCATTTATTTGGGCTTTTGCATCACTTATAACGATACTTACTATAAGCTATCATATTTATCCACTACAGACAAAATAAGTACGCAACAGGTGTTTTATTAACAGTAATAGGAGACTTTGCACTACGCCAATGCAGCGAGACTGCTAAGCTAAGGTCACCCTTCAAGAATAGCACTCTCATGTTTCAAAACAGTCATTATGGTCAAAATGAGGGACAATGTCAAATATGCTCACCTTTGTTGATAATAGAAGCTCGGGCAAGTAATTTAGTCAAAGTCATTTTCTCGCCGTGCTGTTTACCTAGTTTCCGCCGTTTCGTCTTCGTGTTTAATTCTTCGTTTGTTTAATGGCGGTTGGCAAGTAACCTTCTGATGTGCACTACCGCCATCTACTGAAATGGAGTGTGGACCGAGGTGGAACCATAGACACCTTATAAGTAGACGCAGCATCGAGCGCTACTGCCTACTGGCGCTGATGAGACGCGGGGCCGCCATATTGGAGTGGTGACCCGCTCCACTCAGTGCAATTCATTTGGCAGGAGCAATGAACTGTCAGCGCATTCATTTTACCTCACTGAATATGTGACACTTACAATTAGTAGTCACAATTGTTTTGTAAAATGAATGTGTAAATAGAGTATCCTAATTTAGTTCGAGGTATTTTCATATCTAAAGTCACAGTTTAAGTGTATGTTTCCAAACTGAATGCCACAAGACATGTTATTCCGCCACGCCAGCAGAGGGAGCACTCCTATAGGAAAGGAGGAAAATGGGAGGTGCTTGTTAGTACTTCCGTGTCTCAGTCAGGTCACACCCTGAGATGACAACGCAATCAAGCACTTTGTGTCTCGTTTTTATTCCTATAAAACAGGTCGGTGAAGTGTGATAATATTAACACATTTGTCTCCAAGCAATTATAAGCGTTTCTGAAAATAGAAATATCGAAGTATGTTGTTAAAAGTGTGTATTTGTGATGAAATTTGTTGTGTTCAATAAGCGATGTCTCCCTTTGTGTGCGAGCGCGTGGTTGGGCGGGAATGGCGGCGGCAGTGGAGACTTGTTAAAGATAAACTGTGATTGTTAAGAAGTATTATAGGTATAGTCAGGTAACAATGTGTGTAATTGTAATTGATTTATAATGACAAAAAAGCGTTCAAGAAAGCAGCAATATTAAAAAGAAGCAATGTCAGGATACGGTACAAACATGTAAAATGAAGATGTTCATTAAAGTAACAGTACCGCTCCGCTACGTGATGCTTTTACACAAGAAATATAGTGTTGGGGTATGTAACGATCAATCCTCCATGGTTTTGTGGATTTGTTTTATCATTTCAAAAGTAAAGATGTAATTGTTTAACAATATGAATGAAAAATGGGGAATTGAAATTACATTATCGAAACTATTTGAAAGTGAT
Source organism: Nerophis lumbriciformis (assembly GCF_033978685.3). Lineage (NCBI taxonomy): Eukaryota > Metazoa > Chordata > Actinopteri > Syngnathiformes > Syngnathidae > Nerophis > Nerophis lumbriciformis. The sequence goes on from NC_084566.2 coordinate 6,994,441, forward strand.
TAAAAGCACAATGGAAATGCAAATGAGAGTAAAGAAGTCAAGAAATGTTTAATAAAAAAGAGTCAGGTCACACCCTGAGATGACAACGCAATCAAGCACTTTGTGTCTCGTTTTTATTCCTATAAAACAGGACTCACCACATCGAACACTGGGACCAGGCTACTCAGTGTCCATCCATCCATCCATTTTCTACCGCTTATTCCCTTTGGGGTCGCGGGGGGCGCTGGAGCCTATCTCAGCTACAATCGGGCGGAAGGCGGGGTACACCCTGGACAAGTCGCCACCGAGACATCGCTTATTGAACATAACAAATTTCATCACAAATACACACTTTTAACAACATACTTCGATATTTCTATTTTCAGAAACGCTTATAATTGCTTGGAGACAAATGTGTTAATATTATCACACTTCACCGACCTGTTTTATAGGAATAAAAACGAGACACAAAGTGCTTGATTGCGTTGTCATCTCAGGGTGTGACCTGACTGAGACACGGAAGTACTAACAAGCACCTCCCATTTTCCTCCTTTCCTATAGGAGTGCTCCCTCTGCTGGCGTGGCGGAATAACATGTCTTGTGGCATTCAGTTTGGAAACATACACTTAAACTGTGACTTTAGATATGAAAATACCTCGAACTAAATTAGGATACTCTATTTACACATTCATAAGAGAGAGGAAGGAAGGTACCAGAAAGGAGACCAAGAACAACTCACATAAATATTCCACCTGATTCAAACAGTGACACAGGCTCTGATGATGATGGCAGTTCTAGCTATTATGAGCTAAGATATAACTTTTGTACAAAAGACAGACCAGAGGTGGAACCCTCCTTAGTCCCCAAAATTCAATCAGGCCCGCTGGAGCTCAGCCAAATCGCCAACCAAGGACCAACTTTGAGGAAAAGGGACTCAGGAAATAGGAGACATGCACCCATGAATGGGACAGAAGGACCAGGAAAGAGGGATCATTTACGGGACAATGATGAACATATTTTGGAGGACATCAGTGATGGGGATATAGAGGGATATGAGGGAACTAAAGGATATGAACCCAGAAATCTACCTGTCATGGAAGAGGGATGTGAACGAGAGCAGTCTTTTTTGCAAGACGAACAAGCGCAACTGAGCCCCACCCCTGATGCTGAGGTACAACCCCCAAGAAGGTCCACTAGAAATAGGCAACCGGCATCTCGATTTACTTATGATACCCTTGGTCAGCCTTCTTTTCATGTGCCCTCAGTAGTTAACAGTGCAGAGGTGTATGCAGGCCCCTCAATGGTTGCCTGGAGTATTCTAGGACACCCGTTGCTTCCCTATCCCGTGCCATCCCAATTTTTCAACCCGTCATTCTGTTCACCACACGTGTACACCATACCAACATCTCCGCACATGCCAATGTACGTCTCATAAGGCACCTACATAGATGTACAGAGTTTGTGAAGAATACCAGGGAGTGTGGTCTGAGACGCCTGGTCCAAGTGTTTTGTCCTTCTGGTGCTTTCTTCCAGCTTTTTCTCCAATTCCAGCAGTCTTCTCAAGAGGCGGTATTTGCTCCACTCTTTGTAACCTTTGACTCCGACAGAGGGGCTCTCGGTGTCGAGCTCCTGTCTGAGCGCGGCGTTCTCCAGCTGAATCTGCTTGAGGTTCTCAGATAGACGGAGAACTGTGGAACTCAGAGCCTTCTGCTGCCTCCGGAAGACTTTACTGTCTGCTAGACCGCTTTTCTCTGAAGCGTCAAGAAGTATCCTCAGTCTTTGGATCTCTTCATAGTAGTTCTTCAAAGTCATCCTCATCTCCTCCAAGTTGGTCGCCCTCAGCTCGTTCTGCAGTTTACCAATGGTGTTCTCCTTCTCTCGACACTGCTGCTCCAGTTTCAGTACTCTCTGCTTCAACCCGTTCAGAACCACACTTCCTTCGTGTCTGCGATCCACCAAGCTGCGAGTGTATTCTGACTTTTTGGTGGGATCCAGGAGCTCTTCCAGCTGCCTCTCTCTTTTGGTGTTGTCTTCCTCCAGGCGGCGAATTTTGGCTTTCATTTTCTGGTTGTCAGACTTCTGCTCATGGAGACTCTTTTTGAGGAGAGTCAGTTCGTCGTGCATGTCCTCCTTGTCTCTGCGGGCACTGACGCCGTTGGAAGCAGAGTGAAAGTATTTCCTTTATCACCCCATGGGGTCTATTTGAGTGGGTACGCATACCATTCGGCCTGACAAATGCGCCAGCCGCATTTCAGCGCAGTATGGAGGAAATGCTTGCACCCCTGAGGGATGAGTGTTGCATCCCGTACCTGGATGACATATTGTGTTTTGCAAAGACCTTTGAAGATCACATTGAAGTGCTCAGGAACGTTTTGAGAGCCCTGCAGACGCATGGAGTGAAACTCAGGCCCACAAAATGTGACCTTTTTAAAAATGAAGTGCGGTACGTCGGTCGCTTGGTGTCAGCCGAAGGCGTGCGCATTGACCCCAAAGACTTGGAAGCTGTGTATGCCTTGAAGAATGACCCTCCGACTACAATCGGAGATGTAAGAAGGATTGTAGGCTTTTTGAGCTACTACAGGTCCTATATACAGGATTTCTCCAGAATGGCAAGCCCTATTTATGAACTCCTCCAACCAGGGAGAAGTTTGAGACAACCATTGCTGAATAGATCAGGGGCTCAAAAAGGAAAAGGTGCTCAATTGCCATCCAAAACCCCAATTGAATGGACCAGGACGCATCAAGAAGCCTTATGCAAGCTGATTGACCAGTTGGTAGAGCCACCTGTGCTCGCATATCCTGATTTTGAACTGCCTTACATAGTCCACACAGACGCTTCTGACAAGGGACTTGGAGCGGTTCTTTATCAGAGACAGAATGGAATGCTCAGAGTGGTTGCGTATGGATCAAGGACTCTCACACCAGCTGAGAAAAACTACAGACTACACTCAGGCAAGTTAGAATTCCTCGCCCTCAAATGGTCAGTCTGCGAAAAGTTTAGGGATTATTTGTATTATGCCCCACACTTTACTATCTACACTGACAATAACCCTTTAACTTATGTCATGAGCACTGCTAAATTAAATGCAGTTGGCCACAGGTGGGTGGGTGAACTGTCAGATTTTAGATTTGATATACGGTACAGACCAGGCAAAATAAATGTTGATGCTGATACACTCTCACGTTGCCCCCTAGATATCAACAAATATGTCAGTGAGTGTACACAGGAATTGACCAGGGAAGTTGTTACCACGACATGGGGAGGGTGCAGAGCAGGCGAAAGGGGAGATGTAGCCTGGATAGCTGCTTTGGCTCTGGCCCAGGGTGACCAGCTTGAACCCAAGACCAAAGAAACATTGACACCATTTAGTCTCACTGAACTCCAACAGGCCCAGCAAAGGGACCCAGTGATTGGAAATATTCTACGATTGAAAGAGTCAAATGCAACACTAACTGACAGCATGAAGCAAAGTCAGCAAGGGTTAGGCAGAAAAGTAATGCATGAGTGGACAAGGCTGCACATCGAAGATGGAATCCTCTATCGTAGAGTCGCAGAGCGACGTCAACTAGTTTTACCTACTAGTCTCAAAGCATTGGTTCTCAAGCACTTACATGACGACATGGGTCACGTAGGAACTGAAAGAGTCCTAAGTTTAGCAAGACAGAGGTTCTATTGGCCTTACATGAGGCGAGAGATTGAGACATATGTTACCAGACAATGCCAGTGCATAAAACAAAAAAAACCTGTGACACACGTACGAGCCCCAATGAGTAGCATAACAACCAACTCTCCACTGGAGCTTGTCTCAATTGACTATTTGCATTTAGAACAGAGTAGAGGAGGCTACCAATATATCCTAGTGGTAGTTGATCACTTTACCAGATTTGCACAATGTTATGCGACCCGTAATAAGTCAGGGAAAACTGCGGCGGAGAAAATCTTTAATGATTATATCCCCAGATTTGGCTATCCCTTGAAACTGCATCATGACCAAGGGCGCGAATTTGAAAATAATTTATTCCGAACACTACAGCAACTGAGCGGAGTGGGACATTCCCGGACGACCCCATACCACCCTCAGGGTAATCCGGCCGAGCGCTTTAACCGCACAGTGCTGCAAATGTTGCAAACCCTGAGTGAGGAGAAGAAGGAAAAGTGGAAAGATTACATACCCCAGATTGTCAGTGCATACAACAGCACACGTCATGAAGCAACTGGTTACTCACCTTTCTTCTTGCTTTTCGGGCGTCATCCACGATTGCCGATAGACCTGCTCCTCAGGATGACTCACCAGGAGGAACCGCAGACAACCAAAAGGTATGCCGAGAAATGGGCAAAACGCATGACCGAAGCTTACAGGATAGCTTCAGAAAACAGCAAAAAGTCAAGTGCCCGCGGTAAGATGTACTACGACAAGCATGCGAAAGGAGTAGTGTTGCAACCGGGAGATCGAGTGCTGGTACGCAACCTAAGTGAAAGAGGTGGCCCTGGAAAGTTAAGGTCCTATTGGGAAAACAGCACTTATGTTGTGAAAGACCAGGTTGGTGACAATCCCGTGTACAGGGTAGTTTCGGAAAAAGATGGCAGCAAGTCACGCGTTTTGCATCGTAATTTATTGCATCTTATTAATGACCTACCTGTCAACCTACCAGTAGAGGAAGAGAGAGGAAGGAAGGTACCAGAAAGGAGACCAAGAACAACTCACATAAATATTCCACCTGATTCAAACAGTGACACAGGCTCTGATGATGATGGCAGTTCTAGCTATTATGAGCTAAGATATAACTTTTGTACAAAAGACAGACCAGAGGTGGAACCCTCCTTAGTCCCCAAAATTCAATCAGGCCCGCTGGAGCTCAGCCAAATCGCCAACCAAGGACCAACTTTGAGGAAAAGGGACTCAGGAAATAGGAGACATGCACCCATGAATGGGACAGAAGGACCAGGAAAGAGGGATCATTTACGGGACAATGATGAACATATTTTGGAGGACATCAGTGATGGGGATATAGAGGGATATGAGGGAACTAAAGGATATGAACCCAGAAATCTACCTGTCATGGAAGAGGGATGTGAACGAGAGCAGTCTTTTTTGCAAGACGAACAAGCGCAACTGAGCCCCACCCCTGATGCTGAGGTACAACCCCCAAGAAGGTCCACTAGAAATAGGCAACCGGCATCTCGATTTACTTATGATACCCTTGGTCAGCCTTCTTTTCATGTGCCCTCAGTAGTTAACAGTGCAGAGGTGTATGCAGGCCCCTCAATGGTTGCCTGGAGTATTCTAGGACACCCGTTGCTTCCCTATCCCGTGCCATCCCAATTTTTCAACCCGTCATTCTGTTCACCACACGTGTACACCATACCAACATCTCCGCACATGCCAATGTACGTCTCATAAGGTACCTACATAGATGTACAGAGTTTGTGATAGTTGTATTTTGAAGTTGTGAAATGTCGGGAGTCATTCCTTTTTTTTGTTGGGGTGTGTTGTGACACTTACAATTAGTAGTCACAATTGTTTTGTAAAATGAATGTGTAAATAGAGTATCCTAATTTAGTTCGAGGTATTTTCATATCTAAAGTCACAGTTTAAGTGTATGTTTCCAAACTGAATGCCACAAGACATGTTATTCCGCCACACCAGCAGAGGGAGCACTCCTATGGGAAAGGAGGAAAATGGGAGGTGCTTGTTAGTACTTCCGTGTCTCAGTCAGGTCACACCCTGAGATGACAACGCAATCAAGCACTTTGTGTCTCGTTTTTATTCCTATAAAACAGGTCGGTGAAGTGTGATAATATTAACACATTTGTCTCCAAGCAATTATAAGCGTTTCTGAAAATAGAAATATCGAAGTATGTTGTTAAAAGTGTGTATTTGTGATGAAATTTGTTATGTTCAATAAGCGATGTCTCCCTTTGTGTGCGAGCGCGTGGTTGAGCGGGAATGGCGGCGGCAGTGGAGACTTGTTAAAGATAAACTGTGATTGTTAAGAAGTATTATAGGTATAGTCAGGTAACAATGTGTGTAATTGTAACTGATTTATAATGACAAAAAAGCGTTCAAGAAAGCAGCAATATTAAAAAGAAGCAATGTCAGGATACAGTACAAACATGTAAAATGAAGATGTTCATTAAAGTAACAGTACCGCTCCGCTACGTGATGCTTTTACACAAGAAATATAGTGTTGGGGTATGTAACGATCAATCCTCCATGGTTTTGTGGATTTGTTTTATCATTTCAAAAGTAAAGATGTAATTGTTTAACAATATGAATGAAAAATGGGGAATTGAAATTACATTATCGAAACTATTTGAAAGTGATTAAAAGCATAATAGAAATGCAAATGAGAGTAAAGAAGTCAAGAAATGTTTAATAAAAAAGAGTCAGGTCACACCCTGAGATGACAACGCAATCAAGCACTTTGTGTCTCGTTTTTATTCCTATAAAACAGGACTCACCACATCGAACACTGGGACCAGGCTACTCAGTGCGAGGCCTGTAACAAATACCACTGATTTTCACGCGTTTTTTTTGTCATACGTGTAGCTATGATAAAGGACACATGTTTTGGCGTGTTTTATTATTCATAGTTTGCTTAACAGTAATAGAATATTCTTATATGCTATAAGTGACCAGACGTCCGAGATCGAAACTGGGAATATAATCCCAGAGAAGGGGGAAAAAACGGTCAGCTATTTTTAAGTTCAAGAAACAATATGATTAGGTTATATATATAACAGTCGCTGTTCTGCGTTGTGTATCTTGTAGTGAGGCGCACACTCAGGAGTTGAATCATGGAGGGTTTATTCACCTTTTTTTGAACAGAAACAAAAACAACGGGGCGTCACACACAGTCCACGGCAAAAACGATCTCTCTCCACAGCTCCGAGCGTCAGTGCTCACTCAATTCAATTATGTCTTGTTAATGTGGAAATAATAATAATAACAATAACTAAAATAGTAATAATAATAATAATAATAATGAAAAGGTAAATAAAGCATAAAATAGTCTCAATTAAATTAATTAAATAAAACACAGTATATAAAATATATACTTCAGCAAATAACAATATATATTAAGAAAAATGATCCTTAAAATGTGCAGTAATACACCTCATCTTTCCCACCCACATCGACTCTTTTTATATTTTTCATACAATAAACTATGTCAAAAATACCTCATAACATACATACCTTTTTTGAATACAAACAAAAACAACGAGGCGTCACACACAGTCCACGGCAAAAACGATCTCTCTCCACTAAAAATAAAGAAGAAAATAATACACACTCATATTAATGCTAGAGCGGCACACAAGATGTCCACACAGACACACAACAGAGCCCCTGACCCGTGCGTAAACTTACGAGACCAGGAAACCCCGCAACAACTGCCGCTAGCAATAGGCTAATCCACACATCATTTAGCATACAAAAGTCTTTTTTTTGTCACTAATTCAACAACCAACATTCAGGAATTCAACACGCATGCCCACCAACAAGTCACAAGACAGTGCGCATTCCCACAAAACACTTTTAAGAACGACAACCAAAAAGTTTATAAAAAAAAAAAGGAGAGAGACATAAACGTGACTTACCAGCTCCGAGCGTCAGTGCTCACTGAAGCTGGTCACAAAGGTGCAACGCCAAATCACCCCCCAGGGAAACAAAAAGGTATGTAATAGAAAATAATAGAGTGGAACCTATTTACAATGAGAAACACTTTTGGGGAAGTTCACCACAAAAAATGATGTGAATAAATGACCAAAATTAAAATAAAATAGAATAAAATTTAGCTCGGCTACATATATACATGCGTATATCCTACATAAACAATGTATGAATACATTATATATCTATATATCTTAGAGACCTATAGACTGTATCTGTTGCTGCAGCAGCAGAGAGTTTATTCTGTCTTGACACTTTGTATTGATATTTAGTATTACATTTTTCCCTTAAATGATAATGTTTACAGTGATTGTTTTATATGTATTTTTTATGTATGTCGCTTTGGATAAAAGCGTCTGCCAAATACTTAAACATAAACATATACTGTATAAACACCTGAAAGTCTTTATATCAGCTAAAACCACCGATCTGTTTCACTGGATTCAGAATAAAACCAAATTCTGTTTTACCCAACAATGTTAGTATTTGAATATTGTTACTTGAAGCTAGACTACATTTAGACTTGTATAATACTGTATAGCCACTGTCCATCTGATTGTCTAGTTAGCTAACATATATTACTCCCCCCCCCACACACACACACAATCTGGACTGTGGTCCTAACTTTTACCCCTGTTGGCTTTTACAATCTTTAAGCTCTGACGTAAAAACAGCAACACTGGTGATGAATACTTGTATATATTTTAGGGAAAGTAAATTAAAGATAAAATTGACTTTTATCAATTTATGATCATGATTTATGTTACCAGAGAAGGTCTTGCCCTTGCCCTTGCCCTGATGGCCCAGCAGTACCTAATCATATATAATAAGTGAGGATTCAGAAATATAATGGGAATATCAATACATCACTTCATTAGGTGTATGTGTATGCTAGCAATATATGTAGTTAGCGTTAAAAATACGCAAATCCTTCATATGCTAATGTTGGCATATTCTCGTTTTATGCTAGCAATTGAGCTATTTTTATATGCGTAAACCTAAAAATCATGGATTTTGATACTTGGCGTCATCTTGCAAGTATGCTAACGTTTCTTTTGTTAACATAAGTGACATAATGTAAGGTATGCTAACATAACATTAGAATTAGGGATGTCCGACAATGGCTTTTTGCCGGTATCCGATATTCCGATATTGTCCAACTCTTTAATTACCGATACCGATATCAACCGATACCGATATCAACCGATACCGATATATACAGTCGTGGAATTAACACATTATTATGCCTAATTTGGACAATTGGTATGGTGAAGATAAGGTCCTTTTTAAAAATAATAATAAAATAAAATAAGATAAATAAGTTAAAAACATTTTCTTAAATAAAAGAGAAAGTAAAACAATATAAAAACAGTTACATAGTAAAGTAAAGTAAAGTAAAGTACCAATGATTGTCACACACACACTAGGTGTGGTGAAATTTGCCCTCTGCATTTGACCCATCCACTTGTTCACCCCCTGGGAGGTGAGGGGAGCAGTGGGCAGCAGCGGTGCCGCGCCCGAAACTAGTAATTAATAAAAAATTAGTCAAATTAACTGTTAAAGGTTAGTATTATTAGTGGACCAGCAGCATGCACAATCATGTGTGCTTACGGACTGTATCCCTTGCAGACTGTATTGATCTATAATGTAGGAACCAGAATATTAAAAACAGAAACCCTTTTGTGTGAATGAGTGTAAATTGGGGGAGGGAGGTTTTTTGGGTTGGTGCACTAATTTTTAGTGTATCTTGTTTTTTTTATGTTGATTTAATAAAAACAAAACAAAAAAAAACAACAACAAAAAAACGATACTGATAATAAAAAAAACGTTACCGATGATTTCCGATGTTACATTTTAAAGCATTTATCGGCTGATAAATCGTCAGGCCGATATTATCGGACATCTCTAATTAGAATATATCTATGCCAACCTTAGCATGCTAACTTCTTTAGTAGGTTTTTATTACATAAAACACTTTTCATGGAAATCCTCTTTTTTGTCTCAGTATGGGAAAAAACATTTCATTGCTGACAAATGTGTGTGATGCACTTCATTTTTCATATTTTTGTCATGTTATTAGATTCATTTTGTAGAGAAAATGGATGGATGGATGTGTTAATAGGTTTTTAAACGTGTCTGAATTTAATGATGTTCTCACAGGTTACCCAGCAGGCACAAGACGTTGATACAACGTGGATTAAACATGCATGTCCTTTAAAATTGACTTTGAAACAATGTTGCAAATATTTGTAAACTGAGACAACGTTGATGTCTAGCGTTGGATCCACGTTGTTGGTTGGGAAATGACCAAATTTGAAAGGTCAAATCAACGTCACAACCTGACATTGAATAAACGTCGTCTAAAAGTTGTTTCAACTTTGTATTTGTTTTGTAGAATATTGGTTGGGAAATGACCAACATTCTGTTAGAACCCAACATTGATTAAACGTCGTTAAAAAGCACATTGTTTCAACATGAAGTTTGAGTTGCTCAACGTCAGGACCTAATTCAACAAGTTATCAACGTTGTTTCAATGTCTTGTGCCTCCTGGGGACAAGAAGGAAAATAATTTACATAAAAACTGATTCAACAACTCTGTGAAGACACTTTACTGTTTGTCTTCTCATATTTTGTTCCTCTCTACTCCAGGAACTCGTTCATCAAACTCAGTTCGCTATCCAAGAAGGTGATCAAGTCGTCTTCTTCATCTTTCCCTTCTGTCTGGAGTAACTTCCCATCCACTTCCCCGTTTCCTCCCAGCTCTAGGTAGCCTTTCCCATGAAGATTGGTTGCCCCAGCACTCTTCATCTCCATTCCTCCTTCTCTCTCATCTTTACTTTTAACAAGAACGCCCTGTTCATAAACAGAGGTCCCATCAGGGCTCTCAACTCCCTCTGCTGCTTGGCTGTCACAGTCCACACCCGACATATGAGCATTGGGATCCACGGTGACCGCGACCTTGCCTGTGCAGAGACCCATGACTTCAGCGTCTTCAGCTGGTCGGCAGTCAAATGTAAAAACACGTTCCTTTTAAAAGGTTCTTCAACATATTGCATGTGTGCTTTGTAGTAATGAATAGTAGGAAACCATCCATTGATAAAAAAGTAGATTCCTTGTTTGATTTGTAGTTTGCAGGCAGTGTTTTCCTTTTTCCAGTTTCTTCGTCACATAATAATCTCAGCTAAAGAAATGCTGAAGTGTGAAGAAAACCAAAGAGTTGATCCATAAGCAAACAAACAAATCAATACAATTTCTTTAAATCCTTCCAATGTTCTGTTCTGTTCTGTGAGGAAACTCCAAGTCATGCTGCAAAGAAAGTGACCTCTCAGAGTCAGACCTCCCTTTCCTCCCATTTATACCATAGAACATGTTGCATAGAGTACATAGACCATGTTGCATAGAGATACATAGAATACAGAAATACATATAACATGTTGCATATATATTCATAGAACATGTTGCATAAAGATACATGGAATACAGAAATACATAGACATGTTGCATAGATATACATAGAACATAGAGCTACATAGTACATTGAGATACATTGAACATGTTGCATAGAGTAAATAGAACATAGAGATACATTGAACATAGAAATACATAGAACATAGAGATAAATAGAACATAGAGATAAAAATAGTACATTCAGATACATTGAACATGTTGCATAGGGATACATAGAACATAGATATAAATAGAACATAGAGATACATAGAGATAAATAGAACATAGAGATAAAAATAGTACATTCAGATACATTGAACATGTTGCATAGAGATACATAGAACATAGAAATACATAGAACATGTTGCAGATATATATAGAACATAGAGATACATAGAACATGTTGCATAGCTAAACATAGAACATAGAGATACATAGAACATGTTGCATAGGGATACATAGAACATAGAGATACATAGAACATAGAGATAAATAGAACATAGAGATACATAGAACATAGAGATAAATAGAACATAGGGATAAAAATAGTACATTCAGATACATTGAACATGTTGCATAGGGATACATAGAACATAGAAATACATAGAACATGTTGCAGATATATATAGAACATAGAGATACATAGAACATGTTGCATAGCTAAACATAGAACATAGAGATACATAGAACATGTTGCATAGATATACATAGAACATAGAACATGTTGCATAGAGATACATACAACATAGACTTACATAGAACATGTTGCATAGAGATACATAGTACATGTTGCATAGTGATACATAGACCATGTTGCATAGATATACATAGAAAAAAGCCATACATAGTACATGTTGCATAAAGATACATAGAACATAGCGATACATTGATCACGTTGCATAGAGATACATAGAACATAGAGATACATAGTACATGTTGCATAGAAATACATAGAACATAGAGATACATAGAACATGTTGCATGGAGATACATAGAACATAGAGATACATAGACCATGTTGCATAAAGATACATAGACAGAGATACATAGACCATGTTGCATAGAGATACATAGAACATAGATTTACATGGAGATGCATAGAACATAGGGATACATAGAACACAGTGATACATAGGACATGTTGCATAGAGATACATAGTACATATAGATACATAGTACATGTTACATAGAGATACATAGACATAGATATACTGTACATAGACCATGTTGCATAGAGATACATAGAGCATAGGTTTATATAGAGATACATAGAACATAGCGATAAATACAACATGTTGCATAAAGATACATAGCGATGTATTGAACAAGTTGCATAGAGATACATAGAACATAGAGCTACATAGACCATGTTGCATATAAATACATAGAACATAGTGATACATAGAACATGTTGCATATAGATGGCTCCCCTGACACTTACCAGAGCTACAACTACATGACTGCAATACAGATTTCTTGGTCTGCAGTATTTTTCTTTGAAAAACAAAAATATAGTAATACATTCCTGGTCAATTTTTAAGACCAGTTGAAAAATTGCGAGAATGTATATTTTGCAATGTTGGGTCTAAAAAAGTTTCTCAATGCAAAAAAAAAAATGTAAAAAAAAATGGGAGTGAAACAAACAAAACCTTTCAGTAAGGAATTTATTGCAAACAAGCATTGAACTAAAATAGGCTTTTCATCAGCTAATCAAAAGCTTAAAAGTATTTTTAAAGGCCAAAGTATTCTAATAAATTGGGATTCAATGCCATTTTTGTCAGGCACTCACACTTTCATGATCTGTTGATGGCAAAGGCAAAAAAAAATGTTGTCTTTTAGAACAGTGGTCCCCAACCTTTTTGTAACTGCGGACAACGCTTGAAAAGAAGACCGGGGGGGTTATTATTATTATTTTTTTTGTCATAAAAAAATACAATCATGTGTGCTTACGGACTGTATCCCTGCAGACTGTATTGATCTATATTGATATATAATGTAGGAACCAGGATATTAATAACAGAAAGAAACAACCCTTTTGTGCGAATGAGTGTGAATGGGGGAGGGAGGTTTTTTGGGTTGGTGCACTAATTGAAAGTGTATCTTGTGGTTTTTATGTTGATTTAATCAAATAAAAATAAAAATAAAATATATATACCGGTATATATTTTTTTTAATTCTTGTGCGGCACGGTACCAATCGATCCACGGACCGGTACCGGGCCACGGCCCGGTGGTTGGGGACCACTGTTTTAGAACACGGTCAAATTGTTGAGCTCCTTTTTGCATTATGAAACTCTACTTAGAAGCTTCCTAAGATCCAACGGTGCAAAATGTAAATAATTTTTCAATTACAGTTGTCTTCAATTTTGGATCATGAGTGTATACAATATGCTAAATACCAATGCTAAGATTCCTACTCTATGAGGGAGAGACGGAGCCTCAAAAAGTACACCTTATTCAATCCACTGAATACGTCATGTCTTTTGAGCCTCACTAGTTTTTGACATGTTCTATCAGTAAATGCACATCTCATGAGGCACCTGGAATAACCATTAGCAGTCTTCAGTGTTATCCTATGATCATATCATAAATACATCAATTATACACATAAGTGATAGTTTTGTTCATCAGCAAGGCAATAATATGATTTGTAAACACCAATATTTGTTTATGCATCAATTTGGGAGACAAACATATTTGCAGCAAATTCCTAAAAACACTAGAGTGCTCCTGTGAATATTGGACCAGTGTAAACACATTGGCAGATCCTTGTATTGACAGTTTAATCTTGCTAGCAAACATAGAACCCAGTGGTCTAAACTTGTGATATACATAATTGAGGCAATCCTCATCTTATTTTTTTACAGTTAAACATTTTTTTCGTTAAGGTTCATTCTTTTCGTAACGTGATTTACGTAACTAAGGTGCTGCTGTAGAGTGTTTACTTCAAATGCGGCCATTTGTTCAACTTCTTTACTTCTACTAGTAGTTAGGGGTGTGACTCTTTTGGCCCCTCACGATTCGATCCGATTCCAATTCCTTGGGTGACGATTAGATTCCGAATCGATTCTTGATTCAATACAATTGTGGATCCAAACCGATTCCCACGTTGTATTATTTTGTGCAATAATTATAATGAAACTTTTTCAAAACAGTTTACATTTTAGAAAAGCTCATTCTGATTGCATGGATTTGGCCTGAAAACGTATTTTAAAAATGCATTCCTAATAATCTTTTATTTTAATTGATTTTTGAAAATGAGAAATCGATTTAGAATAGGGATGAATAAGAATTAATCAAATGTTGTGCACACCTACTAGTAATGTTCCTCAAGTTTCCATTTTAGGTCCTCTTTTTCATCTTTTGGGCTATTTAACTGGTGGCCTGCGAGTCCGGTTCAAAACACTTGCGAGGGACTCACATTTTTGCAGAATGTTCTTAAAAACACTATTATAGAGATTTTCTTTGACTTGCTTTTTTGCACAAGGTCCTTAAACACATCATCCTGTAACTCTGACTAAATAAATAGTCCTGTATTATTCCGGAGAGCCTCTACAATAGATCATTTATTCTGGTCTAATAGTGAAGGGAGAAGTTCGGCCCCCCAGTCCTTAGCTTTCTGGAAATATGAACCCCCAAAACATATTAGTCGAATATTCTTGTCATAGGGTATAACTTATCTCAGTAACCAACAACCAGCAGGATAGGTCTAACATGTCAGGAAACATCATTAATGTTTCCATTGTCTAAGTGGATGCTTCATGGTCCTTTAGAGCAGAAGGTTTGGGCAGGTGGCATTATCTTATCCAACTGACGTGGTCATCTGAGGGCCCTTCATGTCCAACCACACAAACCCGCTGGCTGTTTGTGGCAGGTTGGCATCGTTGAACAGCTCAGAGTCACAGTGACTCAATTATAACTTTAAAGGGGAACATTATCACAATTTCAGAAGGGTTAAAACCATTAAAAATCAGTTCCCAGTGGCTTATTTTATTTTTGAAAGTTTTTTTCAAAATTTTACGCATCACACAATATCCCTAAAAAAAGCTTCAAAGTGCCTGATTTTAACCATCGTTATATACACCTGTCCATTTTCCTGTGACGTCACATAGTGATGCCAACACAAACAAACATGGCGCATAGAACAGCAAGATATAGCGACATTAGCTCGGATTCAGACTCGGATTTCAGCGGCTTAAGCGATTCAACAGATTACGCATGTATTGAAACGGATGGTTGTAGTGTGGAGGCAGGTAGCAAAAACGAAATTGAAGAAGAAACTGAAGCTATTGAGCCATATCGGTTTGAACCGTATGCAAGCGAAAACGACACGACAGCCAGCGACACGGGAGAAAGCGAGGACGAATTCGGCGATCGCCTTCTAACCAACGATTGGTATGTGTTTGTTTGGCATTAAAGGAAACTAACAACTATGAACTAGGTTTACAGCATATGAAATACATTTGGCAACAACATGCACTTTGAGAGTGCAGACAGCCCAGTTTTCATCAATTAATATATTCTGTAGACATACCCTCATCCGCTCTCTTTTCCTGAAAGCTGATCTGTCCAGATTTGGAGTTGATGTCAGCAGGCCAGGGAAACTAGGGTCGATATTCTTCTCTTGATCATCTTCGGTGGCATAAGGGACGGTGTGAGCCAAGACATCCAGGGGGTTTAGCTCGCTCGTCTGCGGGAACAAACTGCCGCCATTGCTTGCTGTGCTACCGAGGTCCTTTGTCCCTGAATTGCTCACACACGCCGGCAGATTCAATGGGGGTCTGGCGGCAGATTTCTTTGACTTTATCGTTGGAAATGCATCTGCTTTGAGTGTCGCAGGATATCCACACATTCTTGCCATCTCTGTCGTAGCATAGCTTTCGTCGGTAAAGTGTGCGGAACAAACGTCCAATTTCTTGCCACTTTGGCATCTTTGGGCCACTGGTGCAACTTGAATCTGTCCCTGTTCGTGTTGTTACACCCTCCGACAACACACCGACGAGGCATGATGTCTCTAAGGTACCGAAAACAGTCGAAAAAACAGAAAATAACAGAGCTGATTTGACTCGGTGTTTGAGAAAATGGCAGATTGCTTCCCGATGTGACGTCACAACGTGACGTCATCGCTCCGAGAGCGAATAACAGAAAGGCGTTTAATTCACCAAAATTCACCCATTTAGAGTTCGGAAATCGGTTAAAAAAATATATGGTCTTTTTTCTGCAACATCAAGGTATATATTGACGCTTACATAGGTCTGGTGATAATGTTCCCCTTTAACTTTCAAATTTGATGGATTTAGATAACAATTTAAGGTTAGGATAGAAACATTAAATTGTATAACTTTGCTTTGGATTATTGTGTTACCTAGTAGGAACTGAGCAAAGTAAAATATGAGGTGAAAATATAAGTCTAACCCTCAGTTCCCAAATGTGCTTATTTACCTCATATATAACTTTGAACTATTCATTCTCACCTATTTTCATCACATCGAGTGTGGCTGGAAGGCAACATGCTTCTAATGTTTCACCCCTATCTTTTCTTATTTGCTTCTTCTGTTTGTTATTCTGTCATCATTGCCATCTGCATGTCTATCCACCTCACTCCTCTAACGACACAAGCTGGAAGATGTCTCTGGGCCGCATACACATGAAACTAGAACTGTCTCGGACTAAGGATTTTCGGAGTCAAATCTGATGTCAGATTTTGCCCATAGTCGGCAATCGATCGAATACATGGTCGTTAATTTTTTAAAGAGAGTTCTCCCTGTGACTGTGTGGGTTCCCTCCGGGTACTCCAGCTTCCTCCCACCTCCAAAGACATGCACCTGGGGATAGGTTGATTGGCAACACTAAATTGGCCCTAGAGTGTGAATGTTGTCTGTCTATCTGTGTTGGCCCTGCGATGAGGTGGCGACTTGTCCAGATGGATGAATAAATAAAAGGATATGTAGTGGTCACTGGTCACTATGTGTCAGTGACGTCACATGGATGTGCTCTCACGCCCACACACATCTTTTGAAGTTAATTATGGGCCTGATGCAAAGCAAAGCAGTTTATTGTGGCCAATATTTACTTTGGGCCTGGTAAAGCAGCCTATTTTATTATTGCTCATAAATAATGATCCTTTGTTATGGGCCTGCTGCGAAGCAAAGCAGCCTATTTAAATAATGTTCATATTTATTATAGGCCTGTCAAAGCAGCCTATTTTATTATTGCTCAATAAATAATGATCATTTGTTATGGGTCTGCTGCGAAGCAAAGCAGCCCACTTTATTATCGCTCATACAGCTGAACCTCAATTTACCAACGCCTCTATTTGCGACCTTTTCGGTCTACGAACTTTTAGATCAAGCCAAATATGCCTCCTATAGACTGGCCAAATCAAATCAAATCAACTTTATTTAGAAAGCACATTTAAAATTTACCACAGGGGTAGCCAAAGTGCTGTACAATGGGCAGGTTAAAAGATAACACAAGAGAAACGAGCAAACACAACACAACACAACACAAACAGAGCACGATAAAAAATAAATAACTAAAATAAATCGAACATAAAAACATAAAAACAGGTTCACAGCAGGTGTATTATGGGGCGCCATAGCAGGATAGATATCGTTCAGTCTTAAAAGCCATGGAATAAAAGTATGTTTTTAAGAGAGATTTAAAAACAGGAAGAGAGGATGCCTGTCTAACACTCAGAGGTAAGTTGTTCCAGAGTTTGGGAGCAGCAGCGGCGAAAGCTCTGTCACCTCTAATCTTCAGCCTTGTGTCAGGGACCGTCAGTAGCAGCTGATCGGCTGATCTTAGGCCAAGGACACAGCTGGAAAGTTCTCTTTACAGAGAACTCAAACATTTTAATTCCGGTTGCTTCCATTGATGACGTTACTTCCGACCACGTGAAAAACTGGAAATTTCATCAATCATGCTGCCTTGAAGTAATTGACATATGTGGGAAAGAGCTACAAATCGTTACATACAGTAGTTGGGAACAATGAGCTGTCATAAGAACTGTTTAGGGAATGACAGAACATTTTCATTTTATAAAAAGGAGTAAGGCAAATGTGTGTATTGTTTGTCACCAAGTCTGTTTATAGTAAACACTTTCAGAGAAGCACAGAAGATATTTGAACATAAACAATCTACGATATGCTGATGATCCACTCTTGTTAGCACTGAACACAACTCACCTACAACAATTACCGTATTCACTCTAGTGAATGATAAAGACAAACCATACGGAATGGAAATGAATGTGACAAAAACAAAGCAATGATAGTAAGCAAAAAAACTAGTCGTTCCTCAAATAATCCTCACAATAGATGGCAGACATGTAAAACAAGTATCAAATAAGATATATCTTGGTCAGATGCACTTTGAGAATGTAAGAATTGACAATGAAATTAAAATTATTTATATTGCCTGGAAATCATACAAAAACAGATCAAAACTAATAACACCTGGTCTAACCTACTGTATGGTTCCGAGACATGCACTTGAACTAAAAATGTATCAACAAAATAAGAAGCATTTGAGCTTTGGTTATGTTGAAGAATGTTTAAAGTGTTGTGGACTAGATTTCGAAACATAACCCAAATTTTAGAAAGGGTAATTTGTAATATACTACTACTAAGCACGATAACTAAAATATTTTTAGCATATAATCAATATAGAAGGTATTCGAAAACAGCTGATAGAAGGCAAGATGGATGAGGAGAGGACGAGGGAGGCCCAGAGAAACAGACTACAAACATCAAAAACTGGACCAAACTCAACTGCTGAAAGGCAAAGATCACAAGGGATGGCATGAAGTTTGCAAAAAGCACGTTTAATAGTTGGCAAACATAAATATTGGATTTTTTTTTTTACAGAAGGTAATATGAAGCGTTTAACTATAGTCAATAATGAGCTGAATAGTAAACAGGAAAACAACATTTCCCTTATTTTCCGCCGTTAGATCAAAATGATTGCAGACTTCGGAATTTGTCCTTTTCCTTAGTTCCACTTGTGTGCCAAAAGAAGCTCTTCTTGTTGGTGCTCCACAGTCAAAAGACACAAGTTTTTAAAGTGACACACACACAAGGAGGCATTGAGGCACGCAGCATCACTCCTTGTTTTTCACAAGGCATCGAATGCTTCACTAAAGTTGGAAGCCATGTTAACTTCTAAGCTCGAGCTTTTGAAAAAACAAATAGCGGCAGTAACTTTACCAAGTACAGTGTCACCATATGGTCAATACTACAGTGATAAAATCTGTATTTTTTTTTCAGTATGGCAAAATCATTTTTTCCGGTTATTGATTACAAATTCAGGAAATACGTTTCTGGTCACAGGAGGGCTTTAAGGGCAAAATCAAACTGCAGTGGAACCCCAACTTACAAGTACCCCGACTTGCGAGTATTTTTCAATACAAGCGGTCTCTCAGCTTTTTGTTATGCTTTTAGTTGAAAGTATAATTGGAGTGCCAAGCCTCCCCGCCACCAGTTAAAATAGTATTTGTCCACAGCCCACAGCCAGGGATCGACACGATCCTGCCCTTCAAACACCAAAACTGAGTTAGTTCTGAGAAGAAGAAGAAACAGAAGAAGAGGTCAACCGAATCAGAGAAACTAATCATTAAAACATGTTAGCAGCCCACCTGGTCAGTCAGCATCACACAAAGTCAGAGCCAGCCTCCGTGGCGTGCAGCCACAAATGTCCAAAGGACATACATTTATCCGTGAAAATATGGAGAAGCTGCTGATGCTTTATTTGACGTTTTACTTCATTCTGTTCTATGGACCATGGAGCATTACCTTCTAATACACAGACAGCTTGCTGTAAATTCTGGCCTTGGGTCCGTCACTCAAAAACGTCCGTGGGCAAGATAACCAGCAATGACAGTTCCGTATTGGTACACGCCCACACAAGTCTAGTTCCCGATGTAAATGCAGAATAATATCATTCAATTATTTCATGAATGTAATTGTCTGTTGTACATGCCATTGTATTGTTTTTCAAACAAAACTTCCTACCGAGCGTCCTTGCAAAGGGCTGCAATATATCATGCTATATATTTGGGGCCATGTCGCCCATCCCTATGTGCAACTCAACACTTTCTCACCAGTGTGCACTCATGTGTATCACAAGGATTCTAGATCACTGATGCTTTTGCTGCAGCTTGAACATGAAAAAGTCTTGTGTGTGTTGTCAAACTTATTTTCTGAATGAAACTTTTACCACAAATTGAGCATATAAATGGTTTCTCACCAGTGTGTAGTCTCATGTGTGTTAAAAGGTTTGTGCGTTCACTGAAACTTTTATTGCAGCTTGAACACGAAAAAGGCTTTTCCCCCGTGTGTATTCTCATGTGTCTTTTCAACTGAGGTTTCCGACCGAAACCTTTACCGCAAACGGAGCATATGAATTGATTTTCTCCAGTGTGTATTCTCATGTGTCTTACAAGGTCTTTTTCTTCACTAAAGTGTTCGTTGCAGCTTGAACATGAAAAAGGTTTCACAGCGTTGTGTATTTTCATGTGTGTGGTCAAAGTTCCTCTCTGGGTGTAACTTTTACCACATACTGAACATACGAAAGGTTTCTCACCTGTGTGCGTTCTCATGTGTTCTTTTAAATGAACTTTTTGTACACAACTTATACCACATACTGAGCAGCTAAACAGTTTCTCTCCAGTATGTATTTTTGTGTGTGTTGTCAAATTTCCTTTATGAGTGAAGCCTTTGCCACAAACTGAGCATATGAATGGTCTATCGCCGGTGTGTATTCTCATGTGTGTCACAAGGATCCCTCGTCCACTGAAGCTTTTGTTGCATACTGAACAAGAAAAAGGTTTATCAGAGTGTTTTGTCATGTGCCTGGCAAGGTTTCCTTTTTCAATAAAACTTTCATTCCTGCTCGAGCATTTAAAAAGTTTCTCACCAGTGTGTATTTTCATGTGTGTTGTCAATGTTCCTTTGAGAGTGAAACTTTTCCCACAAACTGAGCAAACGAACGATTTCTCGCCTGTGTGTGTTCTCATGTGTGTTGTCAAATTTCCCTTGCGTGTGAAACTCGTCCCGCAAACTGAGCACAGGAATGGTTTTTCTCCGGTGTGTATTCTCATGTGTGTTGTCAAAGATCCTTTACGAGTGAAACGTCTCCCGCAAACCGAGCATTTGAATGGTTTCTCTCCTGTGTGTTTTCGCATGTGTGTTTTTAGATCAGAATGGTAATTAAAGGTTTTGTCACAGTGAGCACATTTAAAGTGTGTGTTGTCACTATGACATGTCATACCCGCTTTAGAGTTCTCATCATCAGTGTCAGAAGAGTGTGATGTTGTGTCCTCACTCTCTGATAGTGGAGCTAGGAGGTTGTTTGCTTGAGTTCCTTCACAGTGGTCTCCATCAGCTTCTCTTGTCATGTGCTGAGTTGAGCTACTGCTTTGAGGCTCCACCTCTCTCTCCTCACTTTCACCTTTGATCTCTTCTTCATTCTTCACAATGACACAAATTACTGGGAACTCGTCCAACCCTTCAAAACGCTCTCCCTCCTGACTGATGCAGCGTTCCTCTTGTTCCTCTTTGATGTGGGGGAGATGCGGCTCCTCCTCTTCCTCTTTAGTGTTGGGGCACCATGGTACCTCCTCATCCTCTTTAAGGTGGGGGGGCTGTGGTTGCTTCATCTCCCGCTGTTCAGGAAAAAAATGGTCTTCACTGATGTCTGCAGAACACAAGAAGACAAAGACAAGCTTTAGAAAAGTGCAGCTTTGCTCAGTTACATGAGACATTAGGGCTTTTTCCACTGCAAGAACTTTCACATTTACCCAGGTAAATAAAGTTCCCCCTGTATTTCCACCAAAAACTATCTGGGTAGATTTAGTTCCACATGAACTGTTTATAGTTCCTCCCAGCGAGGGAGGAATGCTGATTGGTTGAATACAGTTAAAGACGTTTTCAAACATATGACCACTGTGCTACCTCGCTATTTTTTTTTATCACATATTTTTTTACAAATTTTTCAGGAGATTTCCAATATTTTAAAATGCAAATGTTGATTCTCATATGACCGGCAGCAATAGATACAGGATAAATGTTTTTGCCGCTAAATTACCCACAACGTTAGCGCTGAATAAAACAATATGTTGCTAGTGGTCTAACGTATCCTATAGAAAATATGTTAAAAAACAACTTAAAGCCTTGTCCAGCTGTTTACTGACATACACGAGTCATGTTTAACTAACTTCTACTGTAAACGAATACCGGCTCCAAAGCCTCCTTGACTACTAATAATTACTTAATAGTGGTTGCACAGACTAGTCGACACAGGTCTAATCAACAATCTTCATTAAAAAAAAAAACTTATTTAAAAACAAACCTTTAGCTAGTCTAAATTCTTTAGCGAATAACAAAAACACAAAATATAAAATCAATTTCCTGGTTTAAGAGGACATTTTAAACATCAGCAGCATGATAAACTGGGTAACACATGGCACACTGACAAAGTTTCACCTATTTTTACTATAACAATCTACAAGGTTAATATAGCTGGCTTCTCTTTCTTCCCCTCCATTTATCTGCTTTCTTTTGTATCTCTAGGTATCATTACATATATGTATTGTTGCATTTGAACAACTGTATTGTTGATAATAGAGGTAAATTATTGGTATTGTTCATTATCAATAGTGCTATTTCTATTGGTATTTGTATTGCTCAATTTGTATTGCAATAATGCTCATTGTCATTTCTGTATTATTATTTATTTCACTAACTGCTTCTTTGCTATCACTTTTACCATCATATTTGTACATATCATATTTGCTGATGTTGCTCTATTGTTGTTGTTGTTTTTGTCTCTCTGTCTTATCCCCCTTTTGTCCCCACAATTTCCCCCTCTGTCTTCCTTGTATCCTCTTTCTATCCCCTCCTGCTCCGGTCCGGCTGCACCAAATGATAATATAAATACATTTAATAAAGTCAAATACAAATAAGGCAACAAGAGAAGTATCCCACACTTCTCTTTTGTAAAGTAAATTTGTACAGCCGATATGGGCATCTACATCAATAATATGATTTGCCTGAGAAGCTGGACATGACAAAAAAAAAACCCATCAGCAGCGACTTGAAAATATTTTACTTTTAGCAATAGTGTTTTTTTAGCTCAGCATTTTTAGAAGACCCATTTTCCCTGAAAAATGTAAGCCAGTAACACCCAGGTGACAATATTGCCACTGCAGCTAAACAGCCTTACAGATTGTGTGTACATTTGTTGTGGCAGTGCTTCTTCAGCAAAGTAGTTGTGACTGGGAAGTTTATATAAAGAGTTCATTATTTCTGTCAGCTTTTTTGATCTGTTTTTTTCATACCATTGCAACTAGGAACATGTCTATTTACACAAAGTTTGTATTTTGGCAAAACTGTCTTCTCCATTGTTTTCAAGTGCATCCGTCTCCCTTGCGTTGATGATTTGATAGAATCACGTAAATTGCAACTTGCCATGCTGCGGTCATGAACGCGTGTTTCCCCGTGTGATGCCGAGTGTTACCGAGGTTTGAGTCAAATGGAAGAGATTGCTGGCAATAGGTTGTATTCAGTCATGTGACCTTTGAACGAAAGTAAACAAAGTGGTGGTCTACCAAACAACATGGCGACTGTGCAGAAAAAAGAGTGCAAACTATCTTAGTACGCTAGCAGATATGAGCAAAAAATCAAACTCCATCCATCCATTTTCTGGGGAGCCCAGGAATCGAACCAAGGACCTTCTCGCTGAGAGGTATGTGCGCTAACCACTGCTTCACCGTACTGCCCCAAAAAAATCGAGCTGTGTAATGGAATGATATGTTATCAAAAAAAAAGATTAGTCAAGTTATCTCAAGGTTTATCCATCGGTCGCGTTCCCAGACATGTCGAACTGTCTGGTGCTCTAAACATTATTCTAAACAACAAAACAGATGAAAACTTGGAAAAGCATGTATCAATATAGTGGCATTGTCTCAAATATCCATACTTGCCAACCCTCCCGAATTTTCCGGGAGACTCACAAATTTCAGTGCCTCTCCCGAAAATGTCCCGGGACAACCATTCTTCCGAATTTCTCCCGATTTCCAAACAGACTTAAGGCACGCCCTCTCCAGGTCCGTGCGGACCTGAGTGAGGACAGCCTATCGTCACGTCCGCTTTTCCTTCATATAAACAGCGTGCCGGCCCAGTCACGTTATAACATCTACTGCTTTTGGAGAGTGCACAACTGCACACACAACAAGGAGACAAAGCAGAAGAATGAAGAAGAGGCAGTCATGGCGACGACGAGTGAATGAGAATAGAACGAGGATGGACAATTCAACCCTAAACTCACTAATTTCCTGCAAATTACATTTCACAGATGCTGCCCATACCGATGCTCCTTCAAAAGGCTGTGCTACTGGCTGCAAAGCATTGCACTTTCAAATACAACAATGAGTAGAGGAGTGTTATGTGTGTGTATATGTGTAAATAAATGAACACTGAAATTCAAGTATTTCTTTTATATATATATATATATATATATATCAGTGACGTGCGGTGAGGTTGATGGCTGGTGAGGCACTGACTTCATCACAGTCAGATTTACAAACATATGAACCCTAAAGAGTATGTTATTCACCATTTGATTGGCAGCAGTTAACGGGTTATGTTTAAAAGCTCATACCAGCATTCTTCCCTGCTTGGCACTCAGCATCAAGGGTTGGAATTGGGGGTTAAATCACCAAAAATGATTCCCGGGCGCTGCGGCACTGCTGCCAACTGCTCCCCTCACCTCCCAGGGGGTGAACAAGGGGATGGGTCAAATGCAGAGGACACATTTCACCACACCTAGTGTGTGACAATCATTGGTACTTTAACTTAACTTTAAACTGTAGCACACAAAAAAGCACATTTAATTAAAAAAAAAACGTTATTATGGTCTTACCTTTACTTATAAATGAAGTCCATGCACCGCTCCTTCTGAACAAAAGCATTGATAACTTGTTTATAGAAGTCTTCCTTATCTTTCTTCAGTTTTAAAAGTCTCTCTGTCTCGATGGAGATCTTCCTTTAATTATTACCTCCTGCTTCAATTGAAAGTCCAGTTTAGAAAACTGTTTTTTATTTTAGATATGTATCCTCCATGTTAAAATTCCAGGCGAGAGGAAAAAATAAACCATCGCTGCTAACTGTAGCTTGTTGTAACTTATTCTGCAGCCGAGTAATTGCAAGAATGATCCCTGGGATCACTAGCGCCCTCTACCACCATGAGGCGGGATTACTGCGAGCCTCACCCAGTGCGTCTTCGCAGCCGTTTTACGATTGCTCAGCACAAGAAATACGTTGCACGCATACAGTTGTTGACAAAATACACTGTACATTATATACCTCAGCTAACTAAACTATGGAAATTTATAATATAGTTATATAGCAATACGGTCTCACTGCACAGCAGGCCAGCAGTTAGCCGAGTCAATGCGCAATCCATGGTGAGGCTCAACTGGCTGCTGACTCACCGCAAGTCTCTTCTCAGTATTTGAACGGCAAATGTGAAAATTCTGCGATTTTGAATAAAAATAATCTAAAACTGGTGAAGTTAAATAGAAAATAACTTTATAGTATAATCACTGGATACATATAACAATTTAATAAAAAATGTTTCTTTTTACATTTTTTTTCTTTCCATGATGGCACGTGAGGCCCTGCCTCACCTGCCTCCCCCGACTGCACGTCACTGATATATATATATATATATACACATAGCTAGAATTCACTGAAAGTCAAGTATTTATTTTATTTATATATATATATATATATATATATATATATATATATATATATATATATATATATATATATATATATATATATAAGAAATACTTGAATTTCAGTGAATTCTAGCCATACTTGCCAACCTTGAGACCTCCGATTTCGGGAGGTGGGGGGGGGCGTGTATCGGGGGGGTGTGGTTAAGAGGGGAGGAGTATATTTACAGCTAGAATTCACCAAGTCAAGTATTTCATATATATATATAAGAAATACTTGACTTTCAGTGAATTCTAGCTATATATATATATATATATATATATATATATATATTTATTTTATTATATATATATATGTATTAGAGATGCGCGGTTTGCGGGCACAACCGCGGAGTCCGCGAATTATCCGCGAATCGGGCGGATGAAATTTTAAAAAATTAGATTTTATCAGCGGGTCGGGTCGGGTCGGGCGATTGAAATTAAAAAAAATTTGATTTTAAATAGATTCAGGCGGGTGGCAGTTAAACCAATTCGGAAATATGATGTAGCGGCTAGCTACGGGGTGTTAGCCAATGGCTTTGGCTGGGGGGCGGGACTTCCGGGCAAGTTAGGGAAGTGACGTTGTTGACAGGAAGTGTTAGTTCGAGTTTTGCCGGGAAAGAGGGGAGACGCACATTGGAGCTGTTGTGTGGTTACATTGCATCTTATTACAATAAATACGAGACAAACGAATAAGTCTATGAGCCTACGTTCCTGGGAACATTACAATATATACATAGTTAAATGTTGTTACCCACATACGAAAAACGAGCAGGCACCTGCTGCATATGCCACAACAGAAGAAGAAAAAAAAAAAGAGATGGACACTTTTACGGAGCGGAGAAGGCCCCCGACGCCTCGCCGGGGTCCGGGACCGAAGCCCCTTCCCCCGAGAGGGCCCCACCGGGAGCCGTAGCTGAGGCGATCCGCGAGAAGGGCCCGACGCACGTCCAGGGTCACCACCGCGCCCACTGCACCGACACCCCGCCTCGTCCGCCTTCGCCGCGGCCGGCGTCACGCGCAGCAGGTAAGCAGCTTACCTGCCCGCCACCCCCGTGGCCGGGGGCGCGTAACAGGGGTCACTCCGCGCGCAGTGCGCTCACGAAAGGGGTGGGGCTCACCCTGGTTGATATAGACAGCAGGACGGTGGCCATGGAAGTTGGAACCCGCTAAGGAGTGTGTAACAACCCACCTGCCGGATCAACTAGCCCTGAAAATGGATGGCGCTGGAGCGTCGGGCCCATATACCCGGCCGTCGCCGGCAGCGAGACGCGCTTGGAGGTGCGCTCAGCGCGGCTCCCATA